>NW_019944088.1:0-23055 GCF_002910315.2 Salvelinus sp. IW2-2015
GTTGAGGTGAGCGTCGCTACACAGTATTGTCTGGTTCTCCAGAGAAGTTTATTGTGTCCTAGGCTGGGCCTCTGGCTTGGGCCACTCAAAGGACATTCAGAGACTTGTCCGAAGACACTCCTGGTTGTCTTGCTGTGTGCTTCAGGTCATTGTCCTGTTGGAAAGGTAACCTTCATCCCAGTCTGACGGTCCTGAGCAGTGTTTCATGCAAGGATCTTTCTGTACCTTTGCTCCATTATCTTGCCGCTCAATCCTGACTATTCTCCCAAGTCTGCCGCTGAAAACATCCCCTTGCCAGCATGATACTGCCCTAGTATGGATGGTGGCCTGGTTTTCCCTCCAGTACGTGATGCTTGGCATTCAGGCCAAAGAATTTTCAATATTGGGTTTCATCAGACCCATAGAATCTTGTTTCTCATGGTCTGCGAGTACTTTAGGTACCTTTTGGCAAACTCCAAGCATAGCTGTCATGTCTTTTACTGAGGAGTGGCTGTTCCTGTCTGGCCACTCTCACATAGGTTCTTAAATTGGCTGGAGTTGCTGCATTTTATTTATGTTGACATTATTTACCTGAGGTAAGTTGACCTAGAACGAATTCTCATAGTTTACAGCAACAACCTGTGGGAATATGTTACAGGGAGGGAGGCGAGGATGATATGAGCTTCAGTTGTAGGCTGGGGACTGCAGTTATGTGACCTATGATGGTATTGAGAGACAGTTCTCTAGGGATTTAGCCAGGACACTACTTGGTGTTGAATTAAACGACAACCCTTATAACTCTATAATAAAGATCTGACATCGGAGATCTTAATGAACCTTGCAGTCAGTAGAACAAACGTTATTTCTCTTTAAGAAACTGTCCCAAGATCATAGAATAGACGAGCCAAAAAACGACAAACACATATTAGTGAAGATGCAATGTCCACCAATACACTAAGGCCTGAATTCGAGCCACTTTGGGATAAAGAAAAATACATTCATAACGAACGGTGAGCGAATTAAACTACTGTAGCACTTTACCCCTATCTGGACCTACGCAACGGATTCACCACACACTTCCCAATCAGCAATCTTGGTCTCCACATAGGCAAAAATAGACAGTAAAACCATAATTCAATGTCAAGTAAGAAAGCCACCTTAGGCGTGAGACGGAGTGTCAGTTGTTGAGTAATTGCTCATTGCTGTCACTCCAGACACATCATATTCATTAAACGGTGTGAAGGTATTCGGCATCGTTGGCTGCGCAAAAGTGGAACTAACTACGAGCCTCTTGATCAGAGAGCAGAATGTTAGACATTGTTACCATTCGCACTGGGAATAGGCCCTATCTCCAAGAGGGTATGGCGCTTATTGTGAATGGCGACCTGGTTAGCACTACAAACTCTGGTGACATTGGCGTCTTTGTGATGGTTGCCTTTCATCAAAAACATCCACCATATCTCAGAAGTGGACATGTTGGAAGGGAGTACATTTTGCTAGTCTTTATAAACAGGTGGCTTTCAAAAAGCTAGGTCAGGAAGTGACTGTTGGTGTGTTATCCTACTCTATGTTTCCTATGATTTATCATATGTATGCCTCGAAATTAATTCTCTCTTTTCTACCTCAGTGTACATGTTGCTCAAAATAGACCGCGACTATACGTGTGGGAGAATAGAGTCATAGAACCAGTTACACTTCTCTCTCGAACATTCAGATGGTAGGATTTGTTTTGCTGAAGTGATAATAACGCACATCAGGCTGAGAAACATTCACTAACGTTTCGCCTAGAAAAATCTTCTTACAATGGATGATCCCACATGGAAACATGGATAGCAGATCACATGTTCATTCATCACAATCATATAATTTAAGGTATTTCTGTAATTGTTACCTTCATCAGCACATGAATATATTGCTTAAAACTTTTTGGCTTTGTCAATCTGGACTGGAGTAATTCGTTGTTTAGATTGTTTAACTTATTTGTTATTTAAGAGGTACGAGGTGGTATTAAATTAGGAGGGGAACTGCTAATACAAAAGGTCTGCGCGCAAAAGGAACTTGTGGGTGCTGGAATAAAAACATATTAAGCGAATTCTTTGCCCACTTATCTCGTGTTAACAGCATATCGCTACGATTCGGTTGTGTAAACTCTCATCTCAAGTTTCGCGTATTATATCATCTCACTGGCAAAGAGACTTGAATACGAGGTTAATGCGTAGGACCAGATAAGCCCTTCGGCGAAGTTGTTCGATATTTACTCGAAACCAAATCATGGTCACTGAAACCTAGACGGAGTGGAGTTAATCATCGAGACCTTACACTAAGTTCTTATTAGGTAATTGATAGCAAGGGTAAATAGGATAGCACCCTCGGTCATTGGTAGCGAAGTGGGATTATGAAAGGCTGAGTCGTGTGTCCGATCGCGCGGGGATAATTACTAGAGATGGTGGCTCAGGTCTCCTTCCAAGGCTATAAGGCCTACATATAGCTGTGTTGTTCTTAAAAAAGTGCATAAATAAGTTAGTATATTGGTAATCAGTTAATTCTTATCACTGGTTCGAACTAGATGTATGTATTTGGTAGATGTGTAGTTATATTTTGGGATGTCATGGTATTGATTAGTAAGTATATTGCTGATAAATAAAGACGGATTAGGCTAGTAGTCCTCACTTAACTACAAGTGGGCCTGCCTTCCTATGCAGGGGAGCAATCGAAGCACACTGGGGCAATGAAGGAGTAAATAAACCTGACTACACATAGTTTAAGCGAATGTTCGGACATTTTTGGAGCTTTCTAATGTCTCGTTAGCTATTTGTTGATAGTGGCATATATAGTTCACTCGACATTTTGGTCATATTTGGGTTTTGTAATCTTACTGAAAGATTGTACATAGAACTAGCTCATGTCCAGTAAGGCGAGTTTATGGATTCACAACATGCAGATGTCCCATATTTCACGTCCACTATTGCAAGGAGGATTGCTCATAGTTTTATATAGAAAAAATATATTAGGGTCTCAAACTGAGTGGCACATGTTTATAGACAACATGGTGTTGGGATAAGCTTTGCATATATCAAAGGTGTTACGCTAAACCATTAATACTTTTTCTTTTTAAATATAGGCCACGGGAACTTGAACAACATTCGGTGTTTTTTGAATTTGTAGGTCTAGCTGACTGCTGGATTACCCAATGTTGTATTATCTGTTATGAGATGCTCTTGATTAAAAGGATGTGATTGTATTTGGATAACACTGGTTCCATCTCCGCAATAAGAAATTGAAAATTCTGCATAAATAATGTACAATAATTTATTACACTATTGTTTTGGACATTGTTACACTCCATTTTTTGTAGGTTTTCTACTGAGATTATGATCTCGATCCGAGCATTTTTACTGAAGCAAACCATTGGGTGTCTACCGCGTTCCGCTTGCGCGACTCCTCCAAGCAACCACGCCCTTATTATATATAATGACTTATTATTTGTGACATAATATTTCTATTCCTATTCGATTTGGTTCACTCTTTGGTTTGTTCGGGGCACATAATGGTCAGTAACGTTATAAACAATATAATATAATTATAGAATTCATTCACGCATAACAATATCTATCAAGCAAACTTGGTTAATTCCGTCATGTTTTGGAAGAGAGATACAACTGACAAGATTGTGAATCATGCCTAGGGATCTCCAATGTTCCTTCTCCTAATACACAGTTAAAACCGTACTCAAAGTTATCAATTGTTATTTTTAGAGACATACCAAAATAAACCAGTTAAGCGGAAATCTCCTAACATTTGCTATGCTATGTATATGAGGAACATATCGTTAGTGGAACTACTAGTATTCCTAAGACAATTCTCACACAACCTACTACCAGTAATAACCGAAATGTGAAATAAAAAACCAGGTAAGACAGAGTATATTTGATGGATGAATGATTTGGCTACAGTTTGAGATTGAAAAATTATAGGAGCAGATGCTTGAGTCAGATGGTATCGAGTACAGTAATCTATGAGATGAGTAATGTACCGCGAGGTTGAAGAGCGCTCGGTTATTATTTTAAGTGTTGAGCATTTGGTGGGTTCAAAAGTGGCGAGCTGACATAGCTTAATGGTTCACATCCCATAAATCTGGCCATTCATTAACAGTGCGTGAGCATCTCGCAGATACAGTTATGTTGGCGCAGATTGCTCATATTCCTACATGTATTCTTTTCACAATAAAAACTGTTATTCGCGCTCTCTATTTCGCCTCCCGCTTTGATGCACGGTGTTTACTATTGTTAACTTCCACCTTCTGCGATGATACGCGATGGGTGTGAACCTCAGCAAGTGGTTGTGCTTCGCGGTGGTACATGGATGTTGATCTTATATGCTTCTCCTTAACTAGAGTAGTTAAGTCGTCGAGGCAAGTGGTATTATGTTACTCCCTCAGGGTTTGTATCCCTGCCTGCATACTCCATAATACACGAGAGCAGTCCTGGTACGGTTGTGGTGGCGGATGCGCCATGTTGAAGAACATACAAGCGTTGGATTTCAGATGTCCCCCGAGGCCAAGATGCCTCTATTCGTAAGCATTGCTGTCATGTCTGTAAGAAGATTTGATGCTTGTTGGGTGACTGTAAGACCACTGTCTCTTCTTCAGCCTCAGCCACATCAAACTGTGGGTCCTAATTATGTAGCGACCGCTGCTTGGGATGGGAGGCAGACTTCTTGCACAAACGGGCACTGATGATAGTGATGGTGGAGGAACCTTGGGTTTTTCTCGATATATCTATGCGAGTGTCTCGTCTCGTCGATTGTTAAGTATGCGAGGAACTTAACTGTACTAACTCTCCACTAACCTGTCCTTACTTAGCTGCGAAATCCATTTCTCAGATGATTCTATCCGTGTAAGCTTGTTAAGCACGACATATAAGCCATAGATTAAAATATAGTAACGAATATTAGCATTGCCAGGCTGAGTAAAGAGGAGGATCTCTTAGGCTCTGGTAATATAACATTGTGTTATAATTTCTAATTAACTTTCTATGATTTGGTTGTATTTTTCGGTAGATGGTTACAGGGTCACATGCATAAATCTAGACATTGGAAAAGGTTCTCGGGAACAGTGTGTTGAGGTTGGCATATTGAGTCGAAATAATTTTTTGGTCTGCTTTTACAGTTATGTGTTTGGTTTAAAATTGACTATAGCAAAGCAAAAGCTTCGTGAAGAGAGAACTATTTTCTATGTATTCTCATATCGTTTGGAGACGGGCGAGGGGACGAATATGCATCGTATTTGACTTTCTTCTTGAAATTGCTATAATCTCAACTCTTTCTTCTCTGGTCTCTCTTCCCTGGTTCCTGTGTGCTCACGTGAGAACAGCATTATGTAGGAATGGAGTAGCACAAATTAGTTAAGTTTGATGCATCAGACTTCATTTACATTTTGCTTTACATCCAAGCTCCTTGTCCGCACTTCCGATTGTACTATTGGACAGTTGTGAACCAAGGAAGAACTGTTACTATTATGAGACTAAATTTAACACGAGACGCTTACTTAACTATTATTCAGGCCTGTTTGTAAGGTACACAAAGGTCCTTTAACCAGTTATCTATACACCCACCTAATCTGAAAAACAGATACGAAATAATTTACAATATCTACGTCTGTTAAATACTCTCCAGTAAGAAACAAAAATGTGGATCTTTATCTCTTCTGGTAGTAGGCTTCGGTTTCTTATGCTCAAGGAAATCATCAAAGAGAGGGAGGAGAAGATGAATGATATATAATCACTCGTAGTCACATAGATATACTGTTAACGGCTGCCATCTTCATTGCAGAAGTGGACGTAAGAGCTAATTATTCCTCTTATTCTTTACTTTGAGAAGTATCAGTCCGTCTCTTAGTGACCTAATAAGTTAGCCGAGTCTTGCGATTAATATACATATGTATCCGGCGTATGGAAGAGTTTAAGACTCTGACTAGTTTCCATATAGTGAATTAAACCTATTCACAAAATCTTGTCAGATTATTACCATTATTATTTAATACTTTCTTATCGTGATAAGTGTATGTGCTATTGGTTGTTCAAAAGGATAATCTACTTATGAATGGGACATGTGATTGCAACTGAGTTGAAATTTGGCAATAAAGCCGTTTCGTCTCGGTAACATGATTGTAAAATCGAGAATTAGGTTGATTAGCTTTAATAATCGGAAATTTAATCGAACAGCAAGAGACTATGTGAAAGGCCACTTGTTACACAATTGTTGTTAAGAATGTAGTAAAATCCTCATCCACATGATAGGAATCCAATATGCTGAATTTAGGAATTAAGATAGATTAATTTTTATGCTCTTGGATTCACTTCGTGATATTTATTAAAGACTTTTAGCTTGCGATACTGAGAATTTATATGCTTATTTCGGTGTTGGAAGTGGTTTCTTTATTCTGACTGAATATAATCGTAGTTGTCAGTATAGCTAACATATCGTGCTGATAAGGCTAATTCCTGATTAAATTCGGACACTTTCGAAGTGGGAATGGATTTGATGTTAACAACGACTATAATAAATACACAATCGTATTAATAAAGAGCCAAACCAATACGAAGTTATGAAGTTGTTCTGACTTTGTTATAGTATATTTGGTCGCTTCTGACTACTTCTCGATCTATGGGACAATGTACATTTGATTCTGGGTACGATTTGCCTCCGAGTATAAACCTTGGGTCCATTGTTGGCCTTGATAACAAACTGGTATGCCATCTTGGTAAATACAAATACAATGCGAAATGTGACGAGCCTTGGTTTGGGATGTTATGCCATACATAGAGACAGTTACAGCACCTTATGAAAAACAACTAAATTTCATCACATCATACTCGAAGTCGCTCTAGTTAGACTAATGCCCGAGAACTATGTATAAAAAGGCTCTACTCGGATCATGAAGTCATTAGACTAATAGGCTAGTCTATAGTGCTATCGTGTATCGCGTTATATTTTGCTAATGTGCTGTGTTCTGTTAATCTTGTGGTTGGGGGTTAATGCCCCGTGATACGGAATCGGCGAGTGAATTTCTTTGTGACTAGAGGTTGGTACGGAACTTTTGTGCGATTTTATAGATTGTGGTTCGTTGGTCTAGGTGGAGGACTGCATCATGAATGCTCGCATTGTCTCACATAATTCCCTCCCAATTTAATTGTGGACCCAATGAGAGGGGCGGTGCTTGCATAATACAAATCATGTGGAGAAGACAGTTTTAAAGCTGATTGTTCGATATGCTTGAGGTGATATAGACTATGGAGAAAAACACTGTCGATACAGGTAATACAGTACAGTCATTTAATAGACAAAGTGATCACAAAAACGTGGCATGCCTCCTTATCAATACTCCTGTGACAGGGAGATGCCGTCCATACCATTTTACTCAATGTATTGATTCAAAGGAACATATAGAGTTCATAGATAAGATACCATTTAAACAGGTGCGAGGTTTCACAGAGTGTTTATTGTGGATTAGATTTGTGTTTAGTTCGAGCTAAAATTACATGATATACTAGTATGTTAGACTTACGCTGTATACTGACTTAGTGTACGTGTTATTGAATAAACTGTATCATAATGCTGATATTTATGTGTTCATTATTAAGAAAGTAATCGCGACGTTAAATCTTCAGACAGGCTGGAATGATGTTGTTCGCTATCAGGACATTTGCTGTCTCGACCCGCTTACGGGAGGGTGTAGAGAGCCTTGGTCTGGTGTTAAGAATTGTTTTAACAGGTGGCAGACACCGTATAGAGGCTGAAAATATACTTGCCATTGTATTCTGAGCAGGATCGGACATTAAACCTATTGACATTCTCTTAGTTATATAACACTGATGTAAATTGTATCTAGTTGATGCACGCTAGGATACTCTGAACCCAGGGGAATAAACCGCGATTCGATCTGGATTAAGACTGCGTTTCTGTCCATTTGAGTAATTGGCGATGAAGTCAAGGTTTTTACAACAATGTCTTTACGGCCTTAAATGGGGCAGGAGTGATGTTTTTAATTGAATTGTTGATAAACTAGAAAGATATGGTCCCTCCCCAACAGACCAGATGAAGTCTAGTCCTGGATTAAGAATCCCTTTACAAATTTAAGAATTATCCATTAACAATGCTTTAAATGCCAGGAGTAGGTTTTAATCTGGTCCCGCAAACTGTCCTAAAAGTAAAAACGGGCTAATATGTTATAACAGAATATAATTAATTAATATGAACTGTATGGGAGGATTCTCCATAGATCCTTTTCCTGCAGTCCATCGCCCTCGAGTGGCCTCTGCGGTGGACTGTTAATGTTTTCATGATGTAACTAATGATACTGCAGAGAATCCATTGGTTTTCAATGTCAAACGGTTTTGTTAGAAGACTGAATTATGTGATGTATAATATTGGGATGCAAACTAAAATGGGATACATTGCAACTTATCTGACATGGTAACAGGTGTCATTTGTTAATGTGTGTGAAGTGTATACTTTTGTTTCTAAGTAGATTTGTTTAGGACTACCACAAGAAACAATCTGTTGTGACGTTGATTTAGCCAACTGTCATACAAGGTTAAACAAGGTCATGTTTGATACTATAAAGGCTAGTATATTAATTTATATTTGTTTGATTGTGATAAAATGAAATTGCAACATATGTGCATTTAAGCCTCGGTTTCCTTTAGTTCCATTGAGAGCTGAAATAAAATTTTGCATCACTGGCATTCTCCATGGACTCATGAAAGATCCAAGGTACCATTTAATAACTTTGATTGATGCCAAACATCTACAGAACAACAGCGGCAAACCAAGCCAACAGCAGTACTTCAATGGACGTCATCTGCCTATAAGGAAAAAGACAAGCAAAAAACAAATGAATATCGATTGCATCTCCTCAGCAAAGCATTCATTGAATATTCTCTCAATATTATACTGTCATGGCTACCTGTTTGGACTTGATCTGCTCATAACGGAGGAAAGTAACAAAATGCTCGCAGTGTGTTCCAAGGAGGTCATATTTTATTGTGCGGGCCTCTCAATGTTTGTTCACATCCCCATAATGAACGTCAGTCGGCCTTGGTTGGAACTTGTCATCACGAAGTTCAGTTTGGTTCGTAAGTTCCTGCTGCCTCATACCTTTAACACTCTTACTGTAATCGTGTACTAGGAAGACGGGGTGCCGCTGGATGAGCTAACACTGCAAGAAGCTAGTCTTGAAGGCCCATCTACAAAGGGGAAGGGAGGAAGGTGATGTTTTTACCAAAAGAATGTATAATGGAGAGGTTCAACATCCCACGGACACACTGCTCCTCTCTGTTTATTATTCATTCATAGTCACTTACCTCTACTACATATTACCTCAACTAATTACCTTACATCTGAACTGAAATGTACCTCTGACACATTGACTACCATCACTGATCAGACCCTGCCTCACAATGCATAAGGTACGATATCTCAGGTACGAACGCGTTACCCCCCTGTATATAGCCTCCACATTGACTCTGGACCGTACCCCCTGTATATAGCCTCCACATTGACTCTGGACCGGTACCCCCTGTATATAGCCTTGCTACTGTTTTTATCGTTGCTCCTTAATTTTTTTAAGGGTTGTAAGTAAGCATTTCACTGTAAGGTCTACACCTGTTGTATTTTCGACACATGTGACACAATACAATTTGATTTGCTGTGAAGACTGAGCTCATCAAAACCAGGATGTGGCCCCAGAAGAGTTTCCCACTCCTCAGTTGTTGCCTCAAGCGCAGAAATTATTTCAGACATGTATCAGAGGGAAACATACTAAACCAGCTTGAAAGCATAACGACCATATATGGAGGGTTGTAATTTTACATCATAGTGTGCACATGTAAGTGTAATTGTGTGTTTTGCTGAGAGACAGAGAGAGAAATAAAGACAGAGAGAGCACAGCAGGTGCTGTAGTGATTGAATAAGTTCATAAAGTTCTGACTCTACCGACCATGTTCAGATATCAGTTTTACTGTGCTGTTAGGGAGCAGGTAGCCTAGTGGTTAGAGCATTGGGCCAGTACTCTGCTGTTAGGGGCAGCAGGTAGCCTAGTGGTTAGAAGCATTGGGCCAGTACTCTGCTGTTAGGGGCAGCAGGTAGCCTCAGTGGTTAGAGCATTGGGCCAGTACTCTGGCTGTTAGGGGCAGCAGGTAGCCTAGTGGTTAGAGCATTGGGCCAGTACTCTGCTGTTAGGGGAGGTAGCCTAGTGGTTAGAGCATTGGGCCAGTACTCTGCTGTTAGGGGCAGCAGGTAGCCTAGTGGTTAGAGCATTGGGCCAGTACTCTGCTGTTAACATTTGACTTCAGATTATGTTACACCTGCCCAATTATGGAATTGGAATACAGGCTACCACAAATACATTTCCATAAAAACATCATACCTGGAGTTACCACATGGATGACCTCTCCATTTCCAATGTAACAGAGCCAGTGTTTGAATGCACCTCTGTTTATCTCAATCATGTCACCGATCTCCATCTAAGAATAAGGTGGGTAAGAAGACCTTTAATTATGTAACACCCCCCTTTTTCATTGTGGGGACCAGTAAAATGTCCTCAGCTTAGTCAAATTGTTTGTTTACTATTCTGGTCCCCACAAGTATAGTTAAACATGTCCACACACACACCTTTTATGGTACTGTTGATTAATAGTCATTAGCATTAGTCAAAGATCAGCAACAGTACTTACTGTGGGAGCACTCCTGGTTTATATGTGAATGTCTCACTGTTGATTTTTCAGAGTGAAAAAAAACTTGCCCTCATATTACAAGATCCAAAACTAACATCCTGTTATTCAATGTAACTCTTTGAGACCCAAGCTTTTGCAAATAGCTCTGCCTCTGGCTTAGAATGTTTATTTCTCTATACATTTTCTTTCTACATAATCACTACTTCAGAAAGGAAACACCATGTAGAAATATGTTTAACCATTGAAAAAAATAATTGGCAACACAGGCTCTGCTCCTTCAGGGTAGCTCACTGCCCAAGCAAATATATAAAATTACCTACAGGCAGTAAGCTATACCAATCCCCCCAAACAGCAACAGGTCCAGGCAGGCAGAGGTCAGTAATCCAGGGCGGTGTCACAAGGTAGAGAACGTCAGGCAGGCCCAGGGCAGTCTGAATGGTCAAAACCGGGAAAACAGGGACTAGAGTGAAAACAGGAGTACGGGAAACCTGCTGCTCGGCTTGACAAGACAAACTGGCAACAGACAAACCGAGAACACAGGTATAAATACACCAGGGATAATGGGGAAGATGGGTGACACCTGGAAGGGGGTGGAGACCGGCACAAAGACAGGTGAAGCAGATAAGGGTGTGACACAAGCAGTGAGTGCAGTAAGCTATACCAATCCCCCCAAACAACAGAATCATACGCCTGATGACTATTTGTAGTATTGTGAAMTTTCCATTACATATGTGACAATTATTTATTTCAGAAGGAGCCAGCAAAACTAGTGGACGATATTTGTGATATTAGTGGACGATATATTGATACTAGTGAACGATATACTCTGGGTCATTAGACACGCACGTGTCTGGGGTTGGATATGACTGGTTATTCGTGTAACTGTTATGTCCTATGTACTGTTGCTATGGTTACACCTCTTGGGTTTTTTCCAGAACATGGGTGTCCATTTCAGAGGAGTTAGCAGGATGACATGTCTAGCTATTTTTGTAAGGTACCAAGGACGGTGGCTAGGGTCCTACATGTATGCACATGTCTTAGTCGAAAACATGTCTGTCATGTGAACTATTTCTGTGGCTCTACGGGTTCTTTGCCCTAATACGAAACCAAACTAAACTTAGTGCAAGGCAATAAGATAACGGTGGCTAAATGCCAGAGGGGTTGAGTCATTCAGAGGAGTTACTATGAGTGTGAAGTAAGTAGGAAAAATAAAACGTGTGTGCCAAGACTGGAAAGGGAGTTGTATTCATGAACCAGCTCGGCTTTGGTTATGTAATTAAAGTCTATTTGAACTCYCATGCTCAGGTATTTGTGTAATAGGATTGACCAAATATTTCCACGGCAGTAGCCACGGTAGAAAGCATTGTTTAGATATGATCAAATAGACCAGCTAAATTCATCCTACCATTACAAGACTGTATACTATAGACCAGCTAAATTCATCCTACCATTACAGACTGTATACTATAGACCAGCTACAGTCATCCTACCATTACAATACTGTATACTATAGACCAGCTAAAGTCCTCCTACCATTACAAGACTGTATAGTATAGGCCAGCTAAAGTCATCCAAAATAAACTTTAAATTGGAAAATTATAGTCTTTAGGTCTAAAAGTAAACAAGAAAGAAGTGAAGCGTGTTGTCTACCAAATGGCACCCTATTCCCTTCATAGTGCACTACTTTTGTTCAGGACCCCTAGGATTCCATTTGGGACACACACACAGTTGTGCTTTCTTCAGTGAGAACCTATTCCTAGAGGGATTCCCCCCAGCCAGTGAGTTCTGACTTAAGCAACAGGAGAGTAGGGGGCAGTATTTTGAAGTTTGGATGACAAACGTGCCCAAAGTAAACTGTCTGTTACTCAGGCAGTTTAATTTCTATATAGGATACGCATATAATTGGTAGCATTGGATAGAAAACACTCTGAAGTTTCTAAAACTTAAAACATTGTCTGTGGGTAAAACAGAACTGATTTGGCAGGTGAAACCCCAAGGACAATCCATCCAGGATTTTTTTTGTTGTTGAGGTCATTGGACTTTTTAATGCTTTTCTATCAAGTCTAATTAGGACCCAGGTTGCAGTTTCTATGGCTTCCACTAGATGTCAACAGTCTTTAGAAATTGTTTCATGCTTGTTTTTTGAAAAACAAGCAAGTATCCCCAAGTATCCCTCAGAAGGACTCTAGTCTTTTGGCGCGCGTAAATGAGTGCGCACTCCTGGTTCTTTTTCTCCGGTGTTGAACACAGTTTAGTCTTAAATTTGATCGATTATTTACATATTAGGGTACCTGAGGTTGGATTAGAAACGTGTTGTTTGGACGAAGTTTACAGGTAACTTTTTAGATTCCTTTGTAGGCATGTTGGGCTAGTTGGAACAGGTGGATTTCTGAATCAAACGTGCCAAATAAACATTTTTGTCGAACAAAACGACCAAAACGACTTTATCGAACAAAACGACCATTCATTGTGTAACTGACCCTTTGGATTGCAAAAAGATGAAGATCTTCAAAGGTAAGTGTTTTATTTAATGCTATTTTTGAGTTTTGTGACACCTGTGCAGGTTATGAATTTATGTTAAGGCAGGAAGTATGATGTGCTGTCCTCAGACAATCAAATGCTATGCTTTTTGCCGTAAAGCCTATTGTAAATTGGACAACGCGGTTCAATTACCATGATTCTAAGCTAAAGAATCATGTATGACACTTGTATTTTCATGAATGTTTAATATTAGCAATATTGTATTTGAATTTGGCGCTCTGCAATTTCACCGGATGTTGGCCAGGTGGGACGGTACCGTCCTACCGTCATAAGAGATAGAGGTGATTGTGCGCAGCAATCGTATCACCACAAGTTCCACCTTTAGCTCTCAGCAGAAACCGGTCCTTCGGGTGGGACTAAACCGGTCCTCCCATAGGGCAGAGGTGGGTCATGTTCATTGGGTGTGTAACGGCAGAAAAACAGACTCAAACAGATAGGGACTTCTAAGACTGTATACTCTGTGTGAATATTAACCATGTGTAGCATGATCTTTGCAACATTCAGTATGTCTATATCTCATATGACGCTCAGCAGGATTCATTCACAAGATAAGCTGTTATCTTCGCGAATGGGAATCTTCTACTTACAGTGCATTCGGAAAGTATTCAGACACCTTTACTTTTTTCACATTTTCTTACATTATAGCCTTATTCTAAAATTAATTAACCTGTTATGGCTGCAGCCCGGTGTCGGTACACTTATGACAACAGCCCGTCCAAGTGCAGGGCGCGAAATTCAAAAGATATTTTCTAGAAATATTTAACTTTCACACATTAACAAGTCCAATACAGCAAATGAAAGATACACATCTTGTGAATCCAGTCAACATGTCCGATTTTTAAAATGTTTTACAGCGAAAACAACACGTATATTTATGTTAGCTC
This sequence comes from Salvelinus sp. IW2-2015, assembly GCF_002910315.2. Lineage (NCBI taxonomy): Eukaryota > Metazoa > Chordata > Actinopteri > Salmoniformes > Salmonidae > Salvelinus > Salvelinus sp. IW2-2015. The sequence goes on from NW_019944088.1 coordinate 14,138, forward strand.
ACCACCAAATACAAAAAAGCACAGACATTTTTCACAGCACAGGTAGCTTGCACAAAACCAACCTAACTAACCAAGAACCAACCAAAACTAACCAAGAAACAACTTCATCAGATGGCAGTCTTATAACAAGTTATACAATAAATCTGTTTTGTCGAAAAATGTGCATATTTGAGGTATAAATCATAGTTTTACATTGCAGCTACAATCGGAAATAGCACCGAAGCAGCTAGAACAATTACAGAGACCAAATTGAAATACCGAAATACTCATCATAAAACATTTATGAAAAATACATGGTGTACAGCAAATTAAAGACAAACATCTTGTGAATCCAGCCAATATTTCCGATTCTTTAAGTGTTTTACAGCAAACAGAATATAGCATTATATTAGATTACTACAATAGCCAACCACACAACAGCATTGATTCGTTAGGCACGTTAGCGATATCGAATAAACCATCAAAAGATATTAATTTTTTCACTAACCTTCTCAAACTCCATCAGATGACAGTCTATAACATCATATTACACAATACATTAATGGTTTGTTCGAAAATGTGCATATTTATAGCTGAAATCCGTGGTTATACAATGTGACCACGTAGCAATTATTTTCCAGAATCTCCGTATATGTTTCTGACACTCACCTATTCTACCAAATAACTATTCAGAAACTTTACTAAAAAATACATGTTGGACAGCAAATTAAAAATAGCTTAGTTCTTAATGCAATCGTCGTGTTAGAATTCTCAAAATAATCATTACGACATGCAGCTTACGTTATGGCGAGAGAGCGCCAAAATCTGGGCCGAAACTAATAGTACACATGTTCGACAGATATATGAAATACATCATAAATGGGTCCTACTTTTGATGATCTTCCATCAGAATGTTGTACAAGGGGTCCTTCGTCCAGAACAATCGTTGTTTGGTTTTAGAACGCCTTTTTTTCCTCTCGATTTAGCAAGCAAAACTTTCAAGTGGCGCGAAGCTCTCCATCGTCAACAAACTCAGAGAACGGAACACGCCAAAACTCCCGAAAAATTTCAATAATCTGATTAAACTATATTGAAAAAACATACTTTACGATGATATTGTCACATTTATCAAATAAAATCAAAGCCGGAGCTATTAGCGTTCTATAAACACAGCTTTTCAGAACCAATACGGAAGTCCTTTCCGCGTCTTCCTAACAAAGGAAATTGGGGCCTGTCATTCCAAGCGCTGTCTTTTTCCCATAGAAAGAGCTAGATCCCCATTTCACCTTTCACAGCCTATTGACATCTAGTGGAAGCGTATGAAGTGCATGTATACTAATAGATTTCAAGCAAAAGATTAGGTAGGCCCTGGAACAGAGCCTCGATTTGAGATGTTTCACTTTCTGACAGGAAGTTTGCTGCAAAATGAGTTCTGTTTTACTCACAGAGAAAATTCAAACGGTTTTAGAAACTTGAGAGTGTTTTCTATCCAATAGTAATACTAATATGCATATTGTACAAGCAAGAATTGAGTACGAGGCCTTTGAAATGGGCACCTTTCATCCAAGTTACTCAATACTGCCCCAGCAGCCCAAAGAAGTTAAATAGTTTTCCCCTCATCAATCCCCATGCAATACCCATTATGACAAAGCAAAAAAAAACATTTTTTAGATTTGTTTTGCAATTTTATTTTAAAAACTACATAAAATATCACAATTAGAAAAGTATTCAGACTCTTTACTCAATACTTTGTTGAAGCACCTTAGGCAGTGATTACAGCCTCAAGTCTTCTTAGGTATGACGCTACAAACTTGTCACACCTTTATTTGGGGAGTTTCTCCCATCTTCTCTGCAATCCTCTCAAGCTTTGTCAGGTTGATGGGTAGCGTTGCTACACAGCTATTTTCATGTCTCTCCAGAGATGTTCGATTGGGTTCTTGTCCATGCTCCGGCTGGGCCACTCAGAACTTGCTCCAAAGCCACTCCTGCGTTGTCTTGGCTGTGTGCTTCAGGTCGTTGTCCTGTGGAAAGTGAACATTTATCCCAGTCGGAAGTCCAGAGCATTCTGGAGCAGGTTTCCTCAATGATCTCTCTGTATGTTGCTCCATTCATCTTTCCCTTGATCCTGACTAGTCTCCCAGTCCCTGCAACTGAAAATCATCCCCACAGCATGATGCTGCCACCCCATGCTTCACCGTAGGGATGGTGCCAGGTTTCTCCCAGACATGACGCTTGGCATTCAGGCCAAAGAGTTCAATCTTGGTTTCATCAGACCAGAGAATCTTGTTTCTCATGGTCTGAGTTTTTAGGTGCCTTTTTGCAAACTCCAAGCGGGCTGTCGTGCCTTTTACTGAAGAGTGGATTCCGTCTGGCCACTTTACCATAAGGGCCTGATTGGTGGAGTGCTGCAGCGATGGTTCTCCCATCGCCACAGAGGTACTCTTGAGCTCTGTCAGATGACCATCGTGTTCTAGGTCACTCCCTGACCAATGCCCTTCTCCGCCGATTGCTCAGTTTGGATGGGCGGCCAGCTCTAGGAAGAGTCCTTGTTGGTTACAAACTTCTTCCATTTAAGAATGATTGAGGTCACTGTGTTCTTGGGGACCTTCAATGCTGCAGAAATATTTTGGTACCCTTCCCCAGGTCTGTGCTCGACACAATCCTCTCTTCCTTGACCTCATGGCTTGGTTTACTTGGGGTACCTGCCTTTCCACTGGGGGTACTAGGACCCTTGGGGGTACTTGGCCTATCCACAGGAGGTACTTGAGAAGACTCATGAGATCATGAGGGGGTTCTTCAGGGATACTCCAGGCAGAGCAAAATTCAGTTGGCGGCACAGTAATCGTGAAAGGTCTGGAACCACTGCCCTACAGTAATGTAGTTCTTGATAAAGCTCAACAGTGCAGGACTACCTCATGTTTGCCCAATAAAGGGGGCTGTGCAAAGAACACAATCAGACAGTGTTCTTTAGACACGGTCACCCTGTTTCTAGCCAAATTTGACGTGTTATTTCCTCAGAACGTTTCCATGTGTGTTTTTTTTTGTATTGCTAGGTTTTACTGCACTGTTGAAGTTAGAGACAAAAGCATTTCACTGCACCTGCAATAACATCTGCAAATCTGTGTACGTGACCAATAAAGTTTCATTTGATTTTGATTTGATATCAGCTCTTGTCTAATCAAGCCAGTTCTCAAGCCTTCGCAGGACGTTGAGGCTTGTAATCTTCTACATTTTCATAGATATAACAGGCTTACATGCTTTAAAAATCTTATCTAGAATGTTCAACATTTTAAGTGTTATTCACGAATCTCTCTCCTGTCTGAATGTTTGCAACAGTCCCATGCTCACGCCCCATACATCAGAAGATAAACTGTTACTGCCAGCTGTAGTCTAAATGTAGTGGTGAAAAATGATGTCAGGGAACCAGTGTGTTTCAGGGGGGATGGTTCAGAGGAATGCACAAGTGCATGAGTGGGAGGAGATCATGTTAGTGTACATGCAGAAGAAGGGCTATGGTGGGCAGGAGAGGTCAGATGAAGTTTTGGGCAAGCTGTCAGGGCGGGCACGTGACGTGGTAAGAGTGAGCCAACGCAGTAACCCAGTTGACTTAAGCCAGGGCCCTAGACCGGTTTTTGACATTCTGAAGCATCACTTTAGCGACACAATCAACTCTGACATGCCCCTAGCTGATGTTAATTCCACGTTGCCAATGGAAGGGGAGACTCCATTTGATTACTGGATCAGACTGAACAGAGCCATAGAGGTGGCACCGGACTGTTTGAAGAGGCAGAACAAGGAGCTAGACAATCCATCAAGTGTTCTGACTGTCATGTTCATTAAGCACTGCCCGAACCCAGAGCTGTCATTGATATTCATGTGCAAACCATTGCATGAGTGGACAGCTGCGGAGGTCCATGGCAGGCTGGAGGAGTACCAGAGGAAGTGCAAGGCTCCACGTCCCTTGCGGCTGGCCCCACTGGTCACCACACTGACGCAGGAAGTAAGTAGGCCAGTGTCGGCTGTTGCAAACTGCCCGGACCCCTTGCCGCAGCCCACAAATGGCTCATCCGAGGCACTGGATCYTGTGATTGCCATGCTTGAACGGGTCTTGGAACAGAGGCCACAGCAACCTGTAGGCGGCTATAATAACCGTATCCAGAGGAGGCCCAGGAGAAGAGAGAACCAGTTTTTGCAATGCAAAGTGTGTGGGGATGCAAATCACAGCACAATKGATCATTCATTCACACCACCTCTGCTTCCTCTMTTATGCAGCTGAGCACACACATCAAGAATGTCCTCGCGCTTCATCGSTAACTCCCATCAAACAGCAACACYACACAGCGGCAGGAAAACTAGCTGGTCCGCACTGGGTGGGTGGAAGTGCTGGGTCTTGTGAGGTGCCCCAATCAGATAGTGGTGTAGATTTAGAGTCAATATATTCTAGTGTTTGTGATGAAATTAAMTCGAGCAAAAAAGTCATTATGCAAAATACACAGAGTGCTCCACAACGATGAACTTTTCTATACTAGTGTGTTACTGGGGGATGTTATAGAGGTGTGCGCTATGATTGACAGCAGTTRTATGGCACATTGAGCTCTARYGTGGTGCCACGCCTTGAGAAAGCAGGTGTGCTCAAGAGTGGCACCCTCAGTCCGACTGAAGTGGTGTTGGTTGGCTGTGTGGGGTTGAAGACCAAGCCTGTAGGTGTGTGTGAATTGAATCTGTCTGTGTATGGCAGKAGCCTCTCTGTCCCTYTTCTAGTAGTGGATGGCCAACGTGATGAGCTCATTCTAGGCAGCAACGTGATAAAACACCTCATCAGGGAACTGAAGATGACCGGGGACTTCTGGTAGAAGATGTCATCTGAACACAATGGAGATGACAAACGGTTCCGTCTGCTGGCTAATGTAGAGAGATGGAAAGGAACCGAAGTGCCAGAAAGAGTGGGCATGGTAAGGCTGAAGCTGGCAGTCACATTGGAGCCTATGCAGGAGCATTTAGTCTGGGGCTGGATGTGTACTCCTCACAATGTATCTGAGGGCAGTACATACATGAAGGGAACATTTTAGCATTTGCCATATGGTTAGTGAGAAACACCACATTGCATATGTACGGTCCCTTACTAGACGTCCGGCAACGTTTCTAAAATTTGCGGACGGCGCCGGGCCGCGCARGGGGGACAGATCTTTCAGGAAGTCATCGAACMAAGTCTCTCGGACATTCGGTTTCCATTATAAAATTAACACATTTTGGTKATTTTTCCGCTGTCCCGGAAATTCCCACCAGAGGGAAAATAAATCATATTGCAAATGCACAAGCACATTGCAAATGTARGTGGCCTTTTCTCCTAAACGGAAAAGATTTCGAAGACGAAACTTGGTGAGCGTAGGTTTGGCGTAATGGGCAGATGGCATRGAGGCCTCAACGCTTTTTGAGTTATGGCCATTTTTCTGGGATTTAAAGGTCAAAAACGCAAAATAGGGTGCTAATTTGACCGCTTCACGTCAAAGTACATAAACCTACGGTGTCAGGAAAAAAATAACCAGCCATTTATCTATCGGAATTTAAGAGAAATTGTACATTGTACAATTGGTAATGTTCACAAAAAGGAGTTTTTTTCAAAAACGTTACAGATCCAGTTGCAGTGTGTTCAGACGAACATTTTTTAAGTGGGTTTCGAAGCTCTGCGAGAATTCTGTGATTTAATGAAATAACACACACTCATTTAACCCTCTGTAAATAAGTCAGTTCTTAACATAAAGACTTAAAACTCAATATTATATAAGAGCCTACCCCAAGGAGGATATGTGTTCACTTTCAGCTTCCTGAGTCAACCGGAAGTACCTTAAAATGGTGTCATAGGGTCAGTTTCGAAGGGTTAAAAAGGTCAGATCTTTTCAAAACATATGTGTGATTAGGCAACCCTCATGAACTGTAAATCAGTAATTTCTCCCAACAGATGTCAAAGAAAAGCTCACACACACACACACACAGCAAGGATGGAGTGAAAAAGTACGGTGCTTAAAGACACACAAAGCCTGCAATGGCCTTACCATTATCTCCAGGCTGTGCCGAGTTTAACGAGATGCCCCGCTTGACCGTAGCTCGCTCGGTCTGAGTGCAGCGACAGTGACAAGAAGAAGGACCCAAATGAACCTTTGACCTCAATTTCATTTTTTTTGCTTTTGGGAGACAGAGAGAGAACGCGTTAAGGTTAGATGCAGCATATTGACCTCAGGAACGTTCCTAAGGTCCTCCCGATCTGTGCAAGCCTAACATTACCATGTGGCATTAACCCTTAACAGTTAAAAGAAGGTGTTTACATCAAACAGTTTACAATGACATCTCTCCCCATAGGAATACATTGCCTGCTCCTCTAAATTCAACCTGAAGCCTATGTTGATTATGAATGCCTTATGAACCTGTCTTCAATGACAATCCATCAGGCCACTATGAGGTCTACCTGTGTCGATTCTAAGCTTCCTGAAGCAACCGGAAGTGATTAAATTACCCCCTAAAGTGTTTTGATATACATAGCCTGCAATTGTGAAACACTGCATTCACCCTGTGTAGATCAGTCAATTTTTAACATAAGACTTAAAACTCAGGATTCTGTAACAGATACCCCAATCAAGATATGTGTTTACTTATAGCTTCCTGTGCCAACCGGAAGTGCCTTAAAATGGTGTCATAGTGTCTGTTTCGAAGGGTTAAAAACGTCAGATCTTTTCAAAATGTAAATGTGTGATTAGGCAACCCTCATGAACTGGTACATACAAGAAAACTAGGTTTTAAAGTTATGTTCAATAGCGTAGGCGGCTATTCATGTGCAAACATACTTTACGATGATATTGTCACATTTATCAAATAAAATCAAAGCCGGAGCTATTAGCGTTCTATAACAACAGCTTTTCAGAGCCAAAACGGAAGTCCTTTCCGCGTCTTCCTGAACAAAGGAATTGGGGGCCTGTCATTCCAAGCGCTGTCTTTTTCCCATAGAGCTAGAGACCCATTTCACCTCTCACAGCCTATTGACATCTAGTGGAAGCGTATGAAGTGCATGTATACTAATAGATTTAAGCAAAAGATTAGGTAGGCCCTGGAACAGAGCCTCGATTTGAGATTTTTCACTTTCTGACAGGAAGTTTGCTGCAAAATGAGTTCTGTTTTACTCACAGATATAATTCAAACGGTTTTGAAACTTGAGTGTTTTCTATCCAATAGTAATACTAATGCATATTGTACGAGCAGAATAGAGTACGAGGCCGTTTGAAATGGGCACCTTTCATCCAAGTTACTCAATACTGCCCCTGCAGCCCAAAAAGTTAAATAGTTTTTCCCCTCATCAATCTCCATGCAATACCCATTATGAACAAAGAAAAAAAAAAATTTTTCGATTTGTTTTGCAATTTTATTTTAAAAAACTACATAAAATTACATTTAGAAAAGTATTCAGACTCTTTACTCAATACTTTGTTGAAGCACCTTAGGCAGTGATTACAGCCTCAAGTCTTCTTAGGTATGACGCTACAAACTTGTCACACCTGTATTTGGGGAGTTTCTCCCATTCTTCTCTGCAGATCCTCTCAAGCTTTGTCAGGTTGGATGGGTAGCGTTGCTACACAGCTATTTTCATGTCTCTCCAGAGATGTTCCATTGGGTTCTTGTCCATGCTCCGGCTGGGCACTCAGAGACTTGTCCCAAAGCCACTCCTGCGTTGTCTTGGCTGTGTGCTTCAGGTCGTTGTCCTGTTGGAAAGTGAATTTATCCCAGTCGGAAGTCCAGAGCATTCTGGAGCAGGTTTCCATCAATGATCTCTCTGTATGTTGCTCCATTCATCTTTCCTTGATCCTGACTAGTCTCCAGTCCCTGCAACTGAAAAACATCCCACAGAATGATGCTGCCACCACCATGCTTCACCGTAGGGATGGTGCAGGTTTCCTCCAGACATGACGCTGGCATTCAGGCCAAAGAGTTCAATCTTGGTTTCATCAGACCAGAGAATCTTGTTTCTCATGGTCTGAGGTTTTTAGGTGCCTTTTTGCAAACTCCAAGCGGGCTGTCGTGCCTTTTACTGAAGAGTGGATTCCGTCTGGCCACTTTACCATAAGGGCCTGATTGTGGGAGTGCTGCAGCGATGGTTGTCCTTCTGGAAGGTTCTCCCATCGCCACAGAGGTACTCTTGAGCTCTGTCAGAGTGACCATCGTGTTCTAGGTCACCTCCCTGACCAATGCCCTTCTCCGCCGATTGCTCAGTTTGGATGGGCGGCCAGCTCTAGGAAGAGTCTTTGTTGGTTACAAACTTCTTCCATTTAAGAATGATTGAGGTCACTGTGTTCTTGGGGACCTTCAATGCTGCAGAAATATTTTGGTACCCTTCCCAGGTCTGTGCCTCGACACAATCCTCTCTTCCTTGACCTCATGGCTTGGTTTTACTTGGGTACCTGGCCTATCCACAGGGGTTACTAGGACCTGGGGGTCCATGGCCTTTCCACTGGGGTACTAGGACCCTTGGGGGTACTTGGCCTATCCACAGGAGGTACTTGAGAAGACTCATGAGATCATGAGGGGGTTCTTCAGGGATACCAAAATTCAGTTGGCGGCACAGTAATCGTGAAAGGTCTGGAACCACTGCCCTACAGTAATGTAGTTCTTGATAAAGCTCAACAGTGCAGGACTACCTCATGTTTGCCCAATAAAGGGGGCTGTGCAAAGAACACAATCAGACAGTGTTCTTTAGACACGGTCACCCTGTTTCTAGCCAAATTTGACGTGTTATTTCCTCAGAACGTTTCCATGTGTGTTTTTTTTGTATTGCTAGGTTTTACTGCACTGTTGAAGTTAGGACAAAAGCATTTCACTGCACCTGCAATGACATCTGCAAATCTGTGTACGTGACCAATAAAGTTTCATTTGATTTTGATTTGATATCAGCTCTT
>NW_019944088.1:23080-26483 GCF_002910315.2 Salvelinus sp. IW2-2015
GTATCCTTTCTTGGGTCTTAATCTTCTTTGGTCGATAGATGTCCTCTGTCCTTCGAAATGTCCACTAACATCGACCGAGACCCCGAAACGTGCCCAAAGCTTCAAAGTGCACGACAAAGAAATTCCTCAAAATCGCACTAAACGGATATAAATTGTTATAAAACGGTTCAAATTAACTACATTATGATGTTTTTAACAACTATAACGAGTAAAAACATGACCGAGAAATATTGCTGGCTAAACAACCATTTGAAGAAGAGCAAGTCCGATGTCCATCTTGCGTAAGACGCACGAAGGGAAAGAACGGTACTTCCACGTTTTGTTGTTTTATAGTGGCTCTGATTGCGCAATCGACTCCATTCAAAGCGTCATGACGTACTGACACCCAGAGGAAGACGTAGGCGGTGTCGGTTTCTCCATAGCATTTACAGGCACCTTAAAACCGACCCCAGATCAGGGGTCAAAATTTCTGAAATCTGACTCCCTGTCAGGAAAAGTGCTGTAGAAGTAGTTCTGTACCACTCAGAGACAAAATTCCAACGGCTATAGAAACTAGAGACTGTTTTCTATCCAATAATAACAATAATATGCATATTGTACGATCAAGAATTGAGCACGAGGCAGTTTAATTTGGAGACTAAAAAATGCTAATGCGAAACAGCACCCCCTATAGTTCCAAGAAGTAAAAGACACACAAAGCCTGCAATGGCCTTACCATTATCTCCAGGCTGTGCCGAGTTTAACGAGATGCCCCGCTTGACTGTAGCTCGCTCGGTCTGAGTGCAGCGACAGTGACAAGAAGAAGGACCCAAATGAACCTTTGACCTCAATTTCATTTTTTTTGCTTTTGGGAGACAGAGAGAGAACCGTTAAGGTTAGATGCAGCATATTGACCTCAGGAACGTTCCTAAGGTCCTCCCGATCTGTGCAAGCCTAACATTMACCATGTGGCATTAACCCTTAACAGTTAAAAGAAGGTGTTTACATCAAACAGTTTACAATGACATCTCTCSCCATAGGAATACATTGCCTGCTCCTCTAAATTCAACCTGAAGCCTATGTTGATTATGAATGCCTTATGAACCTGTCTTCAATGACAATCCATCAGGCCACTATGAGGTCTACCTGTGTCGATTCTAAGCTTCCTGAAGCAACCGGAAGTGATTAAATTACCCCCTAAAGTGTTTTGATATACATAGCCTGCAATTGTGAAAATCACTGCATTCAACCCTGTGTAGATCAGTCAATTTTTAACATATAGACTTAAAACTCAGGATTCTGTAACAGAATACCCCAATCAAGATATGTGTTTACTTATAGCTTCCTGTGCCAACCCGAAAGTGCCTTAAAATGGTGTCATAGTGTCTGTTTCGAAGGGTTAAAAACGTCAGATCTTTTCAAAATGTCAAATGTGTGATTAGGCAACCCTCATGAACTGGTACATACAAGAAAACTACGTTTAAACCAGTATGTTCAATAGCCATATCCCAGTTCGATTACAAAACATTCTTGAAAGGCCTGTCGTTCTGTCCACTGAAGCTCAAAGATGAGCGGGTAACCAGCCTATCGAACATTAAGTTTTCCATCATTACTGAGGGTGCGCGACCCCCCCGCTCGGTTCGTCTGATACACCTGATGATAATCGCCATCATATGCAAAACTTGGTCACTTGTCGCCCCCATTCCCGTTCATTGCACAAAAGTAACGGAAGGGGTGACCCCGAGAATTTGTTCGAAAGAATTTATTGAAATAAAGTATACATCAAAACATGAAAAAGGATCAGATCTTAACTAACTGCTATCTTGAAATGTTTAAAAATGTTGGTTGGTAAAATAATATAATTATATAATTAAACAAATAGTTTGGAAAGGGTCTGAGTACTTCTAACACGCGCCCCACTGAAGATTTTTATTTTTTTATATTAAATAAAATAAAGTTTTGCAGATGTCTTTGATATGCCTCAAATGAACTAACTGTATCTTCGAAATGTTGAAAAAGTGTTTTTTTTAAATAGCTCAGGCTTATCACGGCAAAATGAGTAAAACTTCACTTTTTCTTTGTCAAAACAATGACCAAAAAAAATAAAAATTAACAACTCACAGGAAAGTGTAAAGTAGACCCAACTCAAACATCTGCAATCTACAACACATCTTTTGAAATGCCTCGAAAAAAAACAATAAGGAAAAGGCTTCTTCACACAACACACAACACACACACACCACACCACATCCCACACACACACACACACAGCGAAGGATGGATGTGAAAAAGAGTGTACGCGTGCGCCCTTAACCTGTCTAGCACTGAAAAGGCCATCCCCAGACTCGCCCGAAAATTCAAAAATATTTTTTGGGGGAGAGAGAGAATCGTATTAACTTTCACACATTAAACAAGGTCCAATACCAGGCGAGGTTAGTCACGGTCGTCCGGCACACAGCCCGCAACGACCACGCAGAAGGTTTTCCTCAGTAAGAAAAAATGGAAAACGGGGTTTTAGTTGCAAAGTGGAATGCACCCTTTAGTTCAGAGAACCGGTGTACACAAGGTAACCTCTAATATTGGCTAAATGCCGCGTTGGAAACAAACAGAGTGCGCTTTCTGTTTTCTTCCTACCCAAATTTGGCTCCTAGCACTTTTTTGAACCGGTTGGAGCTAGTTTGAACTTATTATGACCCCATTCCTGAAAGGTAAAGTTAATGCGGGAAAATCAAATACATGTCTGGAACAACAGTTAAACACGTCTTTCTTATCTCCTGCACAACGCTACACCAGCCAGTCGGCAGGCTTGAACCGGTTGAGAAGGTGACTTTGTGACACGCGTAGAACTGCAATGAAAAAGCAATGCAGAACTTCTACAGACACAATTAGCTGATGATCTTTTTCTGAAACTTCTCCAATACCCTTCCGGCAACATGCCAAATTGAAGAAGCGTATCTTTCCAGTTTATCAAATGACCTGTTAATATTAGATCACACTGTTATGCCCAACATTACATGTTTTAAATATGGACATTTAGATGTATCTCCTATATCCCGCATAAGGATTTTTTCTTTTATTTTTTCTTATTTGAAATTCCTTTCCTTCTCTGTTTATTTCCCCACCCCAGTTTTTAGTCCTCTTTTTTCCTTCTTATGCTATTTTTTTTGTTTGGTATTTTTAAATTTACCGTACTTAACTATGAAATCTCCTCTTTCCATACCTCCCTATGTCGAAAACTTACCCTTCCAGGTGCACTTTGTGCATTCCTCTGATACCATCCCCACCTGAAACACAACTGCTTGTTATATTTTGTCGCTGACATCATTTTTTTGCCCCTACATTGTAACATACAGCTGGCAGTAACAAGTTTTCTTCTGATGTTATGTCTTATGCCATTTACATGGTTAATTCTTACTGATGAACT
>NW_019944088.1:26508-36462 GCF_002910315.2 Salvelinus sp. IW2-2015
TAAAAATGTGCATATTGAGGTATAAATCAGTTTTTACATTGCAGCTACCATCACAGCTACCATCAGAAATAGCACCGAAGCGCCAGAGTACTTATAGAGACCAACGTGAAATACCTAAATACTCATCATAAAACATTTCTGAAAAATACATGGTGTAGAGCAAATGAAAGACAAAGATCTTGTGAATCCAGCCAATATTTCCGATTTTTTTAAGTGTTTTACAGCGAAAACACAATATAGCATTATATTTATGCTTACAACAATAGCCTACCACACAACAGCATTGATTCATGGCAAACGTATTGATAGCGGACAAACCAGCAAAAGATATTAATTATTTCACTAACCTTCATAAACTTCATCAGATGACAGTCCTATAACATCATATTACACAATACATATATGGTTTGTTCGAAATGTGCATATTTAGAGCTGAAATCCGTGGTTTATACATTGGGAAAACTTCGCATGTTTTTCCCAGAATGTCCGGATATATTTCTGACACTCACCTATTCTAATCAAATAACTATTCATAGCTTTACTAAAAAATACATGTTGGACAGCAAATTAAAGATAGCTTAGTCTTAATGCAATCGCCGTGTTAGAATTCTAAAAATAACTTCAGTACGACATGCAGCTTATGTTATGGCGAGAGAGCGCCCAAAATCTGGGCGCAAAACTAATAGTACACATGTTGCGACAGATATATGAAATAACATCATAAATGGGTCCTACTTTTGATGATCTTCCATCAGAATGTTGTACAAGGGTCCTTTGTCCAGAACAATCGTTGTTTGGTTTTAGAATGGCCTTTTCCCTCTCGAATGAGAAGCAAAACTAGCCAAGTGGCGCTAAGCTGTCCATCGTCACCAAACGCAAAGAACGCAACACGCCTAAACTCCCGAAAAAAATGTAAATAATCGGATAAAACTATATTGAAAAAACATACTTTACGATGATATTATCACATTTATCAAATAAAATCAAAGCCGAGTTATTAGACGTCTATAGCGAATGCTTTTCATGAGCCAATACTGATGACCTTTATGCGTCTTCCTGAACAAAGGAATTCGGGTCATGTCATTCCAAGCTCTCTCTTTTTGACCATAGAATACACTAGAAACCCAATTTGACCTCTCACAGCCTATTGACATCTAGTGGAAGGCGTATGAAGTGCATGTATACTCATTTAATCTCAAGGCAAATTGATAGGGAGGCCCTGGAACAGAGCCTCGATTTCAGATTTTTTACTTTCTGACAGGAAGTTTGCTGCAAAATGAGTTCTGTTTTACTCACAGATATAATTCAAACGGTTTTAGAAACTTGAGTGTTTTCTATCCAATAGTAATAATAATATGCATATTGTACGAGCAAGAATAGAGTACGAGGCCGTTTAAATTGGGCACGATTTTTTCCCAAGGTGAAAATAGCGCCCTCTATCCTCAACAGGTTAAAGACACACAGAGCCTACAATGGCATTACCATTATCTCTAGGCCGTGCCGAGTTCAACGAGATGCCCCGCTTGACCGTAGCTCACTCGGTCTGAGCGCAGCGACAGTGACAAGAAGAATTCCCCAAATGACCCTTGACCTCAATTTCAAGTCTTTTGCTTTTGGGAGACAGAGAGAGAACCGTTAAGGTTAGAAGCACAATTTGACCTCAGGAACGTTCTTTAAGGTCCTCCCGATCTGTGCAAACCTTGACCTTGTGGCATTAACCCTTAACAGTGAAAACAGGTTTTTCATCTCACAGTTTACAATGACATATCTCCCCATAGGAATACATTGCCTGCTCCTCTAAGTTCAACCTGAAGTCTATGTGGGTTATGAATGCCTTATGAACCTGTCTTCGATGACAATTCATCAGGCCACTTTGAGGTCTACCTGTGTTGATTCTAAGCTTCCTGGAGCAACCGGAAGGGATTAAAATCACCCTAAGAGTGTCGACCAGCAATCTGCCCAACCAGCAGTTTGTGATATATAGTGCATTCAACCCTGTGTAAATCAGTCAGTTCTTAACGTATAGACTTAACTCAGGATTCGGTAAAAGCATACCCCGATCAGGATATGTATTTACTTATAGCTTCCTGTGCCAACCGGAAGTGCCTTAAAATGGGGTCATTGTTGCTGTTTCGAAGGGTTAAAAAAGTCAGATCTTTCCAAAACTTTAAACGTGTGATTAGGCAACCCTCATGAACCGTAAATCAGTCATTTCTCTAAACAGATGTCAAAGAAAAGCTCTCTCTCTCACACACACACACACACACACACACAGCAAGGATGGAGTGAAAACGTATGGTGCTTAAAGACACACAGAGCCTTAAATGCTTTTAGGGGGCATCCAGACTTCCATGTCCGCTGTGGGAGCACTATTCTACGGCCCCAAGTCAATGGGGTCCGGCCTGAGTGATTTATGGAGGTTTTCAAAAAAAGTTAAAAAAATATTCTGTTTTTTCTTCTGGAAAATATTCTATGTTTTTCTTCTCGAGTCAATGGCCTGAGTGATTTATGGAGGTTTCCAAAAATAGTCAAAAAATATTCTGTTTCATGTTTTGGGGTACCAGGCGTGATTTTTCAAAACGGTTTTAAATGCTTTTAGGGGGCATCCAGACTATGGGAGCACTATGCTTTTAGGGGGCATGCCCGCTATGGGAGCACTATTCTACGGCCCCAAATCAATGGGTGCTGGCCTGAGTGATTTATGGAGGTTTTCAAAAAAAGTCAAAAAATATTCTATGTTTCATGTTTTGGGTTACCAGGCACGATTTTCAATACGGTTTTAAATGCTTCATTTTGGCCTTTTTTAATAAAAATCGTTATTTTCGACTATGAAATCATATTGCAAATGCACAAAACATATGCCTTAAGTACAAGTAAACATTAAAAAAAAAAAAACTATGATAATAAAATTTGACAAAAGTATGTTCATACAGTTCTTATACATGTGTAATTGACATAAAAATAGAAAGAATTTCAAAAAACNCTACGGCCCCAAATCAATGGGTGCTGGCCTGAGTGATTTATGGAGGTTTTCAAAAAAAGTCAAAAAATATTCTATGTTTCATGTTTTGGGTTACCAGGCACGATTTTCAATACGGTTTTAAATGCTTCATTTTGGCCTTTTTTAATAAAAATCGTTATTTTCGACTATGAAATCATATTGCAAATGCACAAAACATATGCCTTAAGTACAAGTAAACATTAAAAAAAAAAAAACTATGATAATAAAATTTGACAAAAGTATGTTCATACAGTTCTTATACATGTGTAATTGACATAAAAATAGAAAGAATTTCAAAAAACGGTCCAGAAAGCACTTTTTTAAGGGGTTGATACGTTTTTGCAAAAATTTTCAAATTTTCAAAATGTTACTCTTGGGTCTTGACTTGTGTTACATTTGCAATATGAAAAGTTACGGTAAAGCGCACTCGCCATCTATAGGATTTTTGGAGTGTTACAGTTGGCATTTGCCATATGGCATTTGCAATCAACTTTGGATGAAACTCGGCCGGATTGAGTGGTATTGTTCATCGTGTATATGTTTTGGACGGTGCCAATGACTTCCCATGTTATTTTGTACATTTCAGGGGGGTGTTCCCTTACTGTCGTTATTGAGCCTACGAGGGCACGCTCAAGACCGAAAAACATTCTAGTGGGAAGAACCGTAGCGACATTGTGGAGCGATGGCTGGGTCCCTGTCAAAGTTATCAATCCCTCACCAAAGCCAGTAACAGCGAGATGCAATGCCAAGATAGCGGACGTTTTTCCTTGCATGGCATTAGAGGACTTTGACACTGCCTATATYGATAGGCCCACTGTCAAACCAGTTCCCCTGGTGCAGCAGGTACACAAAATGGATGACAATCCAGACTTTGACAATGGTAGTGGAGATACCTTGACCACTGACAGTGCCGTCAAACCGCACAGAGTGACATATGTGTTGCACAAGTTAGGGCTAGGTGACATTGACATTGAGTRCACTCAGTTGTCGCAACAGTGCAAGGCCAAGCAAGAGCATCTTATAGCCCGCTACGAGTCTATCTTCTCCCCMCACAAACTAGATTGCGGGAAGGCTACTGGTTATGTCCATCGCATCAGACTCAGTGACACTTTAAGTGTTTTTTTTAAGTATAATGCAGTTGATTTGCAATGACACAAACATTATATTAAGCAGGACATTCATAAGAGCCTTAAAATCCTATTATAATCCAATAGTAGTGTGAAATGCATTCATAAGCAACATGTAAATAGAGGCTTTATTTGCTGGCATTCTATAAGCACTCCCTTTGTTCTGACACCCAACTTGTGAAGCAATGTTTGCAAACACAGAAAGGGGTCTATTAACAGGTATTCAGACCACCACCAGAGGGCAGTAACAGTTTACATTCAACTGTATGGGGCGTGAGCATGGGACTGTTGCAAACTGTCAGAGGAGAGATATTTGGGAATAACACTTAAAATGTTGAACATTCTAGATAAGGCTTTTAAAGCATGTAAGCCTATTATATCTATGGAAATGTAGAAGATTACAAGCCTCAACGTCCTGAGAAGGCTTGAGAACTGGCTTGATTAGACAAGAGCTGATATCAAATCAAATTCAAATTAAAGTTTATTGGTTTCGTAGAAGCAGTGAAATGCTTTCGTTTCTAGCTTCAACAGTGCAGTAATACCTAGCAATACAAAAAAACAATACACACATGGAAACGTTCTGAGAAAATAATGTAAGAAATAACACCTCAAAGTTGTCTAGAAACATGGTGACCGTTTCTGAAAAACACTGATTGTGTTCTCTGCACAGCCCCTTTACTGGGCAAACATGAGGTAGTCCTACACTGTTGATCTTTATCAAGAACTACATTACTGTAGGGGACTGGTTCCAGACCTTTTTCAGTTACTGTACCACCAACTGAATTCTGCTCTGCCCGGAGAAACCCTGAAGTGCCCCCTCGTGCATTTCACCAGAAGACCTATGGTCTCATGAGTCGTCTAATGTACCCCCTGTGGATAGACCAAGTACCCCCAGGTCCTAGTACCCCGTGTGGATAGGCCAGGTACCCCCTGTGGATAGACCAAGTACCCCCATAGAAATAAACTGACTAAGTTCACCTCAGAGTCCTATAGTGATAAGTCCCTGAAATACAAGTAATATTTGAATTTTATTAAAAAAAAAGTTTTGAATATTTAACGCCATAAAACATTTGACCAACTGTTTTACAGGTTGATCTGAGCCACAATTGATTCATAAAGTGGTCTTACTCCTGATTCACCTGTGGCATAGGCCAGGTACCCCCTGTGGATAGACCAAAGTACCCAGGTCCCTAGTACATCCACCCTGATTCATAAATCCGTGGTGTGATTAGTTCGAAATGTACTGCATCCCTGCTGATATATGTACAGTGACACACAGATACCGACGAGTGATCCACGGTCTCCTCACGGTAAGAGGGTGGCGGCCGGTGTGGATGATGGCAGGTACCGGGTCCTGTGGATAGAACCAAGTACCGGTAGTCCACATGCCTCTGTCTGTGTGGCCCAGGTCCTAGTACGCGGGTTGGACCGAAAAGACACATCGGAAGAAGTTAACTTCGCGTGTCGCTCGATAGGGCGGCCCTATGATAACCCAATCATGGCCACCCCCTGCTTCGCCACTCCCATTCTTGTTGGACTAGAGTATCGACCTTCTAGGGTCTCGACGTACCACCTTAGAAATCAAACAGTTATTTCAGCTTATAGAGTATGAACGAACGTTCTAATGTGCATGGTGATAGTACAATGACATGATTAAGCATACACAGTATCTAATGGATAAGGAACCACAAAGGTTTGGAAATTAAGAACGCATCTAATATATGCACTAACATTAGAGATCCAAGGTGTTCAGGCATCCTCATGGAAGTCTTCCTGTTCTCTAGAACCTGGTGGGAGTCCTCAGACTTGGTGGGATTGTACCCGAGAAGCACACGTTGCCTGGTGTTCAAGGCTTGCATGGGGAATGTATCACAAGATAAAGGCTTACAACGATTCATCTCACTTGACGGAATTCTTCAATAACTTCAAGGACTTTTAGAAAAACAGACTTACTTTGTTTTTGAAGACCGAGGTTCCAAGTCTGGTCTTTGTTTGAGTTTGTCGAACAATGTGCTCCAGCATTTTCCAAACATTTTATTGACCTGTGATTCAAAGCCTTACTGAACCCTAAGAAGAGATGTTGGTGTTTATTGACCAGTCTTGATAAATAAAAAATAAAAATCATATGTGTTTACAATACTTGGCCTTCCACATGAGGCGCAGAGCTTGAAGACATCACGCTGCCTGCCACCACGTGTGGACTAGGCCCAGAGTAGCTCTTGTCTCCAGGTGTCATAAGAGGTGTCGTTAGTGGCTTGTCAGTTGTGGAAAAGGTATCCCTGAGTGGATCACAACGCATCTATATGTACCAGTCTTCAAGAGCCCTGTGAGTCGCGCACGAACACAGCGTGCATTAGTAACATTTATGTGTATTTCTGAATGCGTGCATGCATGTGTGCAAATTGTAGCACAGGATGGAATATGCGCTGAGTTGTTGGATAGGCGGAGTAGGTTCCCTTTGGATTTTTTTATATTCATGCAAGCGTTAGACTACACCCTTTTCTTCACCAGTATGGCTGAGGCATTGCAAGCGCGAGCACCCATCATTTCCCTATGGATGGGAGGAGCTCATACGCATGAGTACCCAGAACAGCGGCTCTGTACATCAAAAATAATTCATAAATAGACTGCCAAGTGTAAGTCCACTACAATCACGGCAGTACCTCAATTCCATTTCCACTTCAATGTGTGAATGGAAACAGTATCCCCAAAATGTTAATTGATTCCTGGCTGTAAGGTAAGAGTGAAATTTCAGAAATCTATTATCTTTTCCGAGAGCTGTAGATTTTTTGGGTGTCCCTTAAGTCTTGTTCTCTTCTGGTTTACCGGTACCTATGACCGTTCAATCCCTTTGTAGTTTCAACACGGTGCAGCGCTTGTGACGCGGGATCGTCGACCAGTCCATGGTACCCCGCCCAGGCGCCTGTTAAGAAATAAAGCACTGAGATGGATTAGAACTCCATAAACAGTTGCCCTAAATACAACTTATTTTAATATATCTTTATACTCTCTCATACATTCATCGCATGATTGTAAACGAGAGTTAGAGCCTTACTTTCTAAATGTAATCCGTTACAGTTTTACTAAGTTACTGTCCAAATTGTAGATCAGTAAACGTAACTTTTGGATTACCCAAACTCAGTAACATAATCGCCTGGGTGTGTACACTATGTTCGGAGCCATGTGAGTCACCTCTCTTAGATGATTTTCCCTTAAGTGATATTAAGACCTGTGGAAGAAACCAAACGCTAACCACTCGCCTAATGTGTTCACTACGATCCCCAATTGAACGACATCTATGTGCACGATAATCAAGTGTTAAAGTTTACATAGCTGGCATATACTGATGTTATATTTTACTTAATGGGTTGGTTATGTAGGCTTCCTTCTAACCATCGCTTTCTTACTCCACTATAATATAGGATTAATTATATATTTTACATAGCAATAAATATATATATGTATCCATTTATATAGTCCAGCAATGGATGGTAGGCCACTAAGATTGCCTTTAAGTCTACCTCAAAAGTGTGCGAGATTGAGCATGTCTCCATTAAGGCGCCTATGGATCTATTTATTTTTTAACAGCAATGAATTAGATTTAGCACACACAAATCAATTTATTCCATAGGCTGGCGATCCACACTATACAGCTGTTGGAAGACCCACATTTTTCACTTGTCGTTCCATTGGTTTCACACACTGATTGTGGGAATGGAGGCAGGGTACCCAACCTTACACAGGCTTGCTTGGATATGACTTCACAAGAGATACCATTATTGGGTTCAAACACACTTTAGATTTGTGAACCGCATCAGGCCTCTCTCAAGTAACACGCACACTCCGTAAGGCGCCACAGAGTTGATGCATTATAAGAGTCATAGGGCAGGAAGAGCTCGTGATTCACATCAACTGCGCTGTTGGATTTAGAGCATAGAATGCTATATAATCTAACGTGATTTCCACTAAATTCGCCGGGTCCTAGACTACACACTCACCACTGCTGTCATCCTTACCATCCAGCGTGTTATTCAAATTGGGACTAATATTTGTGAATGCTGACAGCAGTCCCAGATGCGTGGATTATGACAAAGGTAGCAACAATACGCTTGGACTGTCCAGTCGCTCGGACAAAAGTACGACTGATACCTGTACCGCTCTTCTTTCGCAGCGTTCCATAAACACACTTTATTGTGTCCGTCATAGTGCGCTCATGTCCTAGCTACCTGACTTTGTTGTCACACTCGCTCAGGTGGAACAAACTTGAATTTTGCCCGATGTTGAGATACGGACCCAGGTGTTAAATCCTGTTACTCCTGTTGGCACCTACAAACCCACAGGCTATTACAATATAACACATTCTTATGGGGACGGTTCCCAGACAACTTATTCCTTTTGTACTCGCGAATCGCTAGAAACGCTCAGAGTGGTCACGGCAATTAAAATATATTTTTTGGTTCGCAGGATAAGGCTAAAATCTTGTCCGGTAAGCCCCATGATGGATGCTCATACCGTGTGGAAGGCCAGGTACCCCACGCGTGATAGGAATATGACAACTCAACAAGTCTACCCCCCAGTCCGATGCGCTCTCGACATGGTTACCTCACAGATGTCTGCGATGGCATTGAGAAGGATCAAAGGCTCCGTACACAAGTGGTGCCTGCTGTGGCAATTGGACGTAGAATGGCGCACACACCGAGAGTCGCGCATGAAGTAGGACAGAAGAGTGACATGACAAGAATCAATGATGAGGTGTCACTGTGGATTGAGACCCCAATGGTTTTCTGCTGAAATAGTCCCTCCCATGTCCTAGTACCTCCCGTGTGGATAGGCCAGGTACCCCCTGTGGATAGACCAAGTACCCCAGGTCCTAGTACCCCGCCTGTCGCGTGGATAGGCAGGTACCCCCTGTGGATAGACCAAGTACCCCAGGTCCTAGTACCCCCGTGTGGATAGGCCAGGTACCCCCTGTGGGATAGACAAGTACCCCCAGGCTCTAGTACCCCGTGTGTGATAGGCCAGGTACCCCCTGTGGATAGACCAAGTACCCCAGTCCTAGTACCCGTGGTGGGATAGGTCCAGGTACCCCCAGGTCATAGTACCCTGTGGATAGGCGGGTACCCCCTGTGGGATAGCCAGGTACCCCAGGTCCTAGTACCCCTTGATATAGGCCAGGTGTCCCCCAGGTCCTAGTACCCCTTGGGATAGGCCAGGTACCCCCGGTCCTAGTACCACCTGTATTATAGGCAGGTGTCCCAGGTCCTAGTACCCTCTGTGGATAGGCCAGGTACCCCAGGCTCTAGGTACCCCTGTGGATAGGCCAGGTTACCCCTGTGGGATAGCCAGGTACCCCAGGTCCTAGTACACCTGTATAGGTCCAGGCCCCCCAGGTCCTAGTACCCTCTGTGGATAGGCCAGGTACTCCCCAGGTCCTAGTCCCCTGTGGATAGGCCAGGTACCCAAGTCCTCAGTACCCCTGTGTGGATAGGCCAGGTACCCTCCAGGTTCCTAGTACCCCCTGTGGATAGGCCAGGTACGCCCAGGTCCTAGTACCCCTGTGATAGGCCAGGTACCTCCAGTCCTAGTACCCCCTGTGGATAAGGCCAGGTATCCCAGGTCCTAGTACCCCCCTGTGGATAGGCCAGGTCTCCAGGTCCTAGTACCCCTGTGATAGGCAGGTTACCCCCAGGTCCTAGTTACCCGCCTGTAATAGGCCAGGTTCCCCAGGTCCTAGTACCTCTGTGGATAGGCCAGGTACCCCCAGGTCCTAGTACCCCTGGTAGGAGTAGGCCAGGTTCCCAGGTCCTAGTATCCCTGTAGATAGGC
>NW_019944088.1:36487-54658 GCF_002910315.2 Salvelinus sp. IW2-2015
AAGTACTCCAGGTCGAGTACCCCGTGTGGATGGCCAGGTACCCCTTGGATAGCCAAGTACCCCCAGGTCCTAGTACCTCCCGTGTGGATAGGCCAGGTACCCCCTGTGGATAGACCAAGTACCCCAGGTCCTAGTACCCCTGCTGGCTGGATAGGCCAGGTACCCCTGTGGATAGACCAAGTACCCCGGTCCTAGTACCCCGTGTGGATAGGCCAGGTACCCCCTGTGTGGATAGACAAGTACCCCCAGTCCTAGTACCCGTGTGGATAGGCCAGGTACCCCTTGGTGACACAAGTACCTCCATGTCCTGTACCCGTGTGGATAGGCCAGGTACCCCCTGGATAGACCAGTACTACCATGTCTAGTACCCTGTGGGATAGGCCAGTACCCCCTGTGGTAGACCAAGTACCGGCCCAGGTCCTAGTACCCATCGTGTGGATAGGCCAGGTACCCCTGTGGATAGACAAGTACCCCATGTCCTAGTACCCCGTGGTGAATAGGCCAGGTACCTGTGGATAGACAAGTACCCCATTCTGTACCCCGTGTGGATGCCCGGTACCCTGTGGAGATAGGCCAGGTTCCCCCAGGTCCTAGTATCCCCTGTAGATAGGCCAGGTACCCCCAGGTCCTAGTACCCCCTGTGGATAGGCCAGGTTCCCCCAGGTCCTAGTATCCCCTGTAGATAGGCCAGGTACCCCCAGGTCCTAGTACCCCTGGATGGGAACCACTGCTGTAAGGTACTGTATTCCTACTAAAGAGAGATGTTAAAGTTGTTATCGTTTCATGTCCAGGTCGCTCCAGCTGTTATAATTGTATAATTAATTGTAAAACATCGCCAGCAAAGTCGATACATTGTATTCACCTGTGAAGAAGAAATACAACATCTCTTTGAGGATAGTGGAGGTGATAAAAGGTAATAAAACCAATGCATTTTGGGCCTTTTTCTTCACTCTTCACCAGGGGTTTACAGGTGAAAAAGTAAGGAGGGTGCTGTGGGGATTCCAATCAAAATCGGAAGACAAAACATGATGTGATTGGTAAATGAGTTGTGAAAATCGGATCAAAAGGAGGCCATTTGAAAAATATGAAAGTCTCTTTCAAAAGGAGGAGAGGACGGAGAAGAGGTTGCAAGAAGCCGAGCAAAATCCAATTGAGATTCTCCCCCGCTGTCCTCCAAGATTTGCTGAATTTCCTCTTCACTGAAGAGTGAGGTAGCGACCGCTCAATTGCACCTTACCTGTGAGAACCATGAGCATGTCTGATTAGGCAGAATTTACCATGCAGAAAACCATTCAAAAGTTATGATACACTATACTACGGAGCTAGACCTGAATGTTTCCCCTTCTACCTGCAGGCTGCTAGATATTCGTTTGATAATAAACAGCCTAGTCTAGTCATGTTTAGCTGGCTAACAAGCTGGTAACTTGACCAGCAGTATGGTTTTAGATGGCAGTAGGAGAAAGGAAAGGGATCCTGGATACTGTATTTGTTACATTACCGTTGTTAAAGAATTAGAGAAGATTATTTTTAATGACAATCAATACATTTTAGAAAAGTGTTCGGTTATAAAAAAAGAAATATAGAGAGAGATTTTTACAGTAACATGAAAGGAAATTGTCACGTGTGCTCCCTCCCCAGCCTCTAGGTCACCAGGCTGCTTGTTATGGCGCACACCTGTCACCATTGTTACGCGCACCTGCGCGTCATCAGACTCACCTGGACTCCATCACCTCCTTGATTACCTGGCCTTTGTATGTCACTCCCTTTGGTTCTTTCCCCAGGTGTCATTGTTTCTGTTTCTTGTCTGTGCGTTGTTCGGGATTTCTTGTTTTGTATTATGTAATGTTTATTTATTAAAACAGTCACTCCCTGAACTTGCTTCCCGACTCTCAGCGCACTTGTTACAGAAATAAATTCATATAAAAATAAAGGACTCATAAACGGGGGGGAAGACATGAATAACAAATTATCCAAATAGCTGTGAATCATTTTCTAACTGACATTACGGATCCCCCATCCCGGATCCGGGATCATCCTCATCAGAAACGCTGACTAGCATAGCCTAGCCTAGCGCCACAGGGATATCATATAATATAATTTCATGAAATCACAAGTCCAATACAGCAAATGAAAGATAAACATCTTGTGAATCCAGCCAACATGTCCGATTTTTAAAATGCTTTACAGCGAAAACACAACATATATTTATGTTAGCTCACCACAATAGCCCAACAGACAACGCCATTTTTTCACCGCAAAGATAGCTTTCACAAAACCCACAAATAGAGATAAAATATGACGGGTCCCTTAATGACATTATGTTTATACAATACATTTATGTTTGTTCGAAAATGTGCATATTTATGCTACAAATCGGGGTTTTACATTGCAGCATGGTCACAAATGGCACAAAAACAGCCAGAATAATTACAGAGAGCAACGTGAAATACAGAAATACTCATCATAAAACTTTTATGAAAAATACATGTTGTACAGCAAATGAAAGATAAACATCTTGTGAATCCAGCCAACATGTCCGATTTTTAAAATGTTTTACAGCGAAAACACAATATATTTATGTTAGCTCACCACAATAGCCAAAACAAACGCCATTTTTTCACGGTAAAGATAGCTTTCACAAACCCACAAATAGAGATAAAATGAATCACTAACCTTTGAACAACTTCATCAGATGACAGTCTTATGACATCATGTTATACAATACATTTATGTTTTGTTCGAAAATGTGCATATTTATAGCTAAAAATCGAGGTTTTACATTGCAGCCATGGTCACAAATGGCACCAAAATGTCGGAGAAATTTTTAGACAGCCACGTAATCTAACAGAAAAGCTCATCATAAACCTTTCTGAAAAATACACGTTGCACATATAATTAAAGATACACTGGTTCTTAATGCAACCGCTGTGTTAGATTTAAAAAATAACTGTAGTACAAAGCACAGCATGCAATAATCTGAGACAGCGCTCAGCCATTCTCCCCATGTTGGAGTCCAAAGAGTCCCAAAAATACGAAATAACATCATAAATATTCCTTACCTTTGATGAACTTTCATCAGAATGCAGTGCCAGGAATCCTAGTTCACAATAAATCGTTGTTCTGTTTTAGAATGTCCATTTCTTCTGTCGAATTAGCAACTTTGGCTAGCATGGTGGAGCTCACGTGTCCATGAAGATTTTACGCATGAACGAAAAATTCAAAAAGTCATAATAAAGTCGAATAATCTGGTCAAACTCAGTTGAGAATCATCTTTAGGATGTTTTTCACAAATATATCCATATAACGTCCCAGACGGAGCATTTCTTCGTGTCTACCTAACGCATTGCAGACAACAATACAGACAACAATTGCAGTCGCAATTCCGCTTCGCTTCACAGGTAGTTTTACCATTTTCATTTTCATTACAGTACAACGGTTTGATTTGTTTGATCTTAGCTAGCTACATAGCGTCTTTGTATCAAAGATAATTGTGTAGTTATTGTGTAGTTATTGAGGTTCGCTAGCCAGCTATTTTCGTCCGAACGTAACGTAACGTAGTAACAACATGCTAGCTAGCCAGCTAGCCACCGAATAGCAGCATAGCAGCATAGCAGCACTGGAGAAACGATTACATTACAACGGAACGACTTGATTAGTGTAGTGTTAGCTGGCTACATAGTTGTCTTTGCTATCTTTGTATCTAAGATAATTGTGTAGCTTAGAGTTGGTTAGAGTATTATTCGGTTAACTAGCCAGCTATTTTCGTAACGTAACGTAGTCAACACTGCTAGCTAGCCAGCTAGCCACCGAATAGCAGCATAGCAGCATAGCAGCACTGGAGAAACGATTACATTACAACGGAACGACTTGATTAGTGTAGTGTTAGCTGGCTACATAGTTGTCTTTGCTATCTTTGTATCTAAGATATTGTGTAGCTTAGAGTTGGTTAGAGTAATTATTCGGTTAACTAGCCGCTATTTTGTCCACGCGCTGCGCTGCCGTCTCTACCTAGTCAACACTGCTAGCTAACACTGCTAGCTAGCCAACTTCTACCGAATAGCAGCACTGTAGAAACTCACATTACACATTGTAGCTAGCTACATAGTTGTCTTTGCTGTCTTGTATACAAGATATTGTTTAGTTTTGAGAAATTGTCGAGGTTACTAGCCAGTTAGAGGTTACTAGCCAGCTACACGTTCAAACAAAGTACAACGCAGCCATTGCTAGCCAGCCTACTTCACCGCCAGCAGTACTATATCATTTTAGTCATAAGATTTTATTTTATTTTTGCAACGTAAGCTTAACTTCCTGAACATTCGAGACGTGTAGTCACTTGTCATTCTAATTCCTTTGCATTAGCGTAGCTCTTCTGTAGCCTGTCAACTATGTGTCTGTCTATCCCTCTTCTCTCCTCTCTGCACAGACCATACAAACGCTTCACACGCGTGGCCGCTGCCATTCTAACTGGTGGTTCAGCACGAACGCCGACCACGTGGAGTTCAGGTCTCGGCAGCCTCTGGAACTGCGATCTGCGGCCAACAAGGCAGAGTTCATCTCAGCCTATGCGTCCTCCAGTCCCTCGACTTCTTGGCACTGACGGAAACATGGATTACCACTGACAACATTGCTACTCCTACTGCTCTCGCCTCGTCTGCCCACGTGTTCTCGCACACCCGAGAGCTTCTGGTCAGCGGGGCGGTGGCACTGGGATCCTCATCTCTCCAAGTGGACATTCTCTCTTTCTCCCTGACCCATCTGTCTATCGCCTCCTTTGATTCCATGCTGTCACAGTTACCAGCCCTTTCAGCTTAACATCCTTATCATTTATCGCCTCCAGGTTCCTTGGAGAGTTATTCAATGAGCTTGACGCCCTGATAAGTTCCTTTCCTGAGGATGGCTCACCTCTCACAGTTCTGGGTGACTTTAACCTCCCACGTCTACCTTTGACTCATTCCTCTCTGCTCCTTCTTTCCACTCTCTCTCTTTTGACCTCACCTCTCCCTTCCCCCTACTCAAAAGGCAGGCAATACGCTTGACTCATCTTTACTAGATGCTGTTCTTCCACTAATCTCACTGCAACTCCCTCAAGTCTCCGACCACTACCTTGTATCCTTTTCCCTCTCGCTCTCATCTAACACTTCCCACACTGCCCTACTCGGATGGTATGCGCGTCCAACCTTCGCTCTCTCTCCCCGACTCTCTCCTCTTTACATCCTATATCTCTTCCCTCTGCTCAAACTTCTCAACCTATCTCCTGATTCTGCTCTCAACCCCTCTCTCCCTTTCTGCATCCTTTGACTCTCTATGTCCCTATCCTCCAGGCCGGCTCGGTCCTCCCTCCTGCTCCGTGGCTCGACGACTCACTGCGAGCTCACAGAACAGGGCTCCGGGCAGCGAGCGGAAATTGAGGAAAACTCGCTCCTGCGGCCTGGCATCCTTTCACTCCTCTCTCTACATTCTCCTCTTCTGTCTCTGCTGCAAAGCCACTTTCTACCACTCTAAATTCCAAGCATCTGCCTCTAACCTAGGAAGCTCTTTGCCACCTTCTCCTCCCTGTGAATCCTCCTCCCCTCCTCCCCTCCTCCTCTCTCTGCGGATGACTTCGTCAACCATTTTGAAAAGAAGGTCGACGCATCCGATCCTCGTTTGTCTAAGTCAAACGACACCGTGGTTCTGCTCACTGCCTACCCTGTGCTTTGACCTCTTTCTCCCCTCTCTCTCCAGATGAAATCTCGCGTCTTGTGACGGCCGGCCGCCAACAACCTGCCCTTGACCTATCCCTCCTCTTCTTCTCCAGACCATTTCCGGAGACCTCCCTTCCTCACCTCGCTCATCAACTCATCCTTGACCGCTGCTACGTCCTTCCGTCTTCAAGAGGCGAGAGTTGCACCTTCTGAAAAACTAACCGATCCCTCGATGTCAAAACTACAGACAGTATCCCTTTTCTTTTCTCTCAACTTGAACGTGCATCTTGGCCAGCTCTCTGCTATCTCTCTCAAGAATGACCTTCTTGATCCAAATCAGTCAGGTTTCAAGACTAGTCATTCAACTGAGACTGCTCTTCTCTGTGTCACGGAGGCGCTCTGCCTGCTAAAGCTACTTCTCTCTCTCTGCTCTCATCCTTCTAGACCTATCGGCTGCCTTGATACTGTGAACCATCAGATCCTCCTCTCCCCCTCCGAGCTGGGCATCTCCGGCGCGGCCACTCTTGGATTGCGTCCTACTGACAGGTCGCTCCTACAGTGGCGTGGCGAGATCTGTCTCGACCACGTGCTCTCACCACTGGTGTCCCCAGGGCTGTTCTGTGCCTTCTCTTATTCTCGTATACACCAAGTCACTTGGCTCTGTCATATCCTCACATGGCCTCTCCTATCATTGCTATGCAGACGACACACAATTAATCTTCTCCTTTCCCCCTCTGATACCAGGTGGCGAATCGCACTCTGCATGTCTGGCAGACTATTCAGTGTGGATGACGGATCACCACCTCAGCGTGAACCTCGGCAAGACAGAGCTGCTCTTCCTCCCGGGGAAGGACTGCCGTTCATGACTCGCCATCACGGTTGACAACTCATTGTGTCCTCTCCCAGAGCGCTAAGACCTTGGTGTGATCCTGGACAACACCCTGTCGTTCTCAACTCACATCAAGGCGGTGACCCGTTCCTGTAGGTTCATGCTACAACATTCGCAGAGTACGACCTGCTCACACAGGAAGCGGCGCAGGTCCTAATCCAGGCACTTGTCATCTCCGCTGGATTACTGCAACTCGCTGCTGCGGGCTCCCTGCTGTCGCATTAAACCTACACACTCACTGAACGCCGCAGCCCGTCTGGTGTTCACCTTGCCAAGTTCTCTCACGTCCCCGCTCTCGCTCTCTCCACTGGCTCAGTTGAAGCTCGCATCCGCTACAAGACCATGTGCTGCCTTACGGAGCTGTGAGGGGAAGGCACTCTCCGTACCTTCAGGCTCTGATCAGGCCTACACCCAAAAAGGGCACTGGTCATCTCACTCTGGCCTCCGCCTCTGCTAACTATTGATTACCTCTGGCCTGCTCGCCTCCCTACCTCTGAGGAAGTACAGTTCCCGCTCAGCCCAGTCAAAACTGTTCGCTGCTCTGGCACCCCAATGGTGGAACAAACTCCCTTACGACGCCAGGTCAACGGAGTCAATCACCACCTTCCGGAGACACCTGAAACCCCACCTCTTTAAGGAATACCTAGGATAGGATAAAGTAATCCTCCTAACCCCCCCCTCCCCCTTAAAAGAGTTAGATGCACTATTGTAAAGTGGTTGTTCCACTGGATATCATAAGGTGAATGCACCAATTTGTAAGTCGCTCTGGATAAGAGCGTCTGCTAAATGACTTAAATGTAAATGTAAACAATATGACAAACCTAAGTGCGTAGCCAAGTACTACCAATATGGCTGACCTCTCACTCCAACGACTCCCATCCGGTCCCAGGGAAGGCTAGACACTTCATTCCACGTTCTACTGCCTGTTGACATCTAGTGGAAGGCGTATGAAGTGCATACAGATCCATAAATACAAGACAATTGAATAGGCAATGCCTTTGACAGAGACCCATTTCAGAATTTTCACTTCCTGTTTGGAAGTTTGCCTGCCAAATGAGTTCTGTTTTACTCACAGATGTAATTCAAACAGTTTTAGAAACTTCAGAGTGTTTTCTATCCAATAGTAATAATAATATGCATATCATATGATCTAGGACAGAGTAGGAGGCCGTTTAAATTGGGCACAATTTTATCCAGAAGTGAAAAGGGTGCCCCCTATTTCCAAGAGGTTAACTTGGCTGTAACGGTATTCGTCTTCGGAAGATGAGGAATCATATAGCGAAAACACCCAGCAATGTCTTCTTTCTTCAACTGTTGACTAATCCTGAGTTGAGTTCCACATCCCTCATTGTCCTAGTTCCACAGCAACTGGCCGTCCTTATCAGGAACTGAAACCAGACTGCTACCCTTTGTCTCCTTCCTGTATTAATATTAACATTCAGCAAAAACGTGTTTGAACAGAATTGAAACTTTCTACACTTCCTCTTGTCTCACTCAGTAACTTTCCATGCACAAAGTTCCTATTCACCCTTAATTGACCCCTAAAATATACATGTCTTACACATGTAAAGTAGTCAATATGTTCTAGTATGATGACAGGAATGAGTATATTTCAAGCCAGAATTCAACAGGTAGAAAAGTGAATGTTTCGCTCTTTCTCAACTTCATAATTGTATTGATGTCAGTGAAGTCGTGTTTGTAACCTGCCCTATGTTTGACAACCACACTTCAGGATAGTCAGACAGGAAATGTCCAGAAGAAGGCTGATGGGCTTTACCTCAGTGTGAAACAGAGGAAACACTACCTCTGCCGTTTGACAGGTAAAGCCCCAACAACAATATGATCTCTAACACATTATTAATCTAGCAGTTCAACTGATTTGGGAAAGAAAATACATTAGTCAAACACATCAGACCACGTTGATGATCAAATGTAGGCATGACCTATGTTATTAATTGATCTAATGTAAAACATTTAATTCAACTGAGAAATGACGTGACCGTTAACAGCAGACTACCTTGTGAGCCACTCTGCATGCCTTGCAACAATGTTATAACCGCATGACAACAAATGCTTTAGAAATAAGTTGATAGCTTTGTACTCTCTTTGTTTCTGCCTCTATAGTAGTTCTGTAACTTATAGTCATGTAATATATCTCAATATACAGTGTGTCTAATCACCTCTTTTTATTCAGACGGCAACAAGAGAAGGACCAGGCAGTCTTGACAACTGCCATTGTTCAACTTGACGAGCAGCAGGCAGAGTTTAGGCTCCCCACAGTGGGCAGAGTTTAGCAGGCAGAGTTTAGGCTCCCCACAGTGGGCAGAGTTTAGCAGGCAGAGTTTTAGGCCTCCCACAGTGGGCAGAGTTTGCAGGCAGAGTTTAGGCTCCACAGTGGGCAGAGTTTAGCAGGCAGAGTTTAGGCCTCCACAAGTGGTTAAGCTGCTTAAATACTGACAACGTTGTGTGGCCATGGGAGAGACTAGGCACCAGTAAGTATATTGACTGCAGAAGGTACAAGTATCTATTGTGATTCAATTTTTACCTTCAGTGTAGGCTGCAGTCATTGCTGTTGTTTCTGTTACATACCTCTGTGAGTTTACATCTCGCAGGCAACAGCCATCTTGCAATCAAAAAGGCAATCTTGGACAGACGGACGTTGCTGAACAGACTGCAGAGAAAGAGAGATCCTGGTGCAGGAGATGAAGAGGCACTGGGGGAGCTACAAAGAGCTGTGGGAACTCTGGAAGAATCATCCCTGCATCTGCAAGGTCAGAGTAAGTTGAGGTTCATACTATTTTTGGACTGAACTTTTTGTCTTGCTTAACAATATCATCCACTATTTTGTGCAGTGGAATTGTAATAATTTTACTGCTTTCACATGTAATATAGGCAATGAGTGGAGTTGTTAGAGAGAGGGAGGAATGGCCTTCTCTGCCTCTGAAGAGAAGATTGCGTGAACCGACACAAGACCAAGAACAACAGCAGGAACACCGACCACAAGCTGATTTTGGGAAAGGCGCTATTTTTGATGAAGATGAGCACTCAGAAATGAAGATATGTGTCCTGTTGCTCAGAGCTCAGATGACGACTGCTGTGTTTTGAAATCATACATCACCCTGCCTCTCGCTCTTCGCTTCTCTCCGCAGGAGAGGGAGAAGCCAACCAACCTCCCTCGGAAGCGCTGGTTCCCGATGTTGACCCCTGACCCCTCACCTTCTGAACCCATCCAGGGAAACGTAATTGGCTGATTATGCGCTAGTGGAGAGAAGTGTCTAATTTCAGCGCATTTGTTTCCATGTTTCCTCTCCTTCGTTTCTTCTGGTCCTCGACTATGCGACATCAACAGCAACTCAGAATGTTGGCTTAGGACTTCTTTACTGAGGATGTGGTTGTTGTTTATGTTATTTATTTATTATATTATTTTTTGGTATTTTATGCTGCTGGGATTGGATGGTGTAATTTTGAGTTGCAAAATAGTCCTTGGTCTCAATTGGACTGCTAAAATAATAAAAGTAAAAGTCTTATAATAATCAAAATAATGTCAGACCCGGTGAGAGAAACAGTCACTAATAGCTGGCAGAACCCAGAAGATGAGGCAGACTCAGCAGTACTAGAGATGTGGTTTAATATAAGGACAAGATCTTCAGGCAAAGATATAAAAATCCACCACGTCCAAAAATAAAGCTAAGAGGACAAAATGGATATCCTCCAAAATACAAAGAAACTCCACACAAGTGGTAAAAAAGCAGGGAAAACAAACCTCAAAAGACTACTCAAAAATACACAAGCACTAACCAGAGAACCTCTGGAAAATCCAATAAGAGAAATATATGTTCACAACAAGGCTGGGGCTGGGTGCTAACATACAAACATGAGCAAAGAACTGAGGAAACCACAGGGTTTAAATATAAAGGGAACAGAACACAGGTAGAGCA
This sequence comes from Salvelinus sp. IW2-2015, assembly GCF_002910315.2. Lineage (NCBI taxonomy): Eukaryota > Metazoa > Chordata > Actinopteri > Salmoniformes > Salmonidae > Salvelinus > Salvelinus sp. IW2-2015. Next base: position 46,999 of record NW_019944088.1, read on the forward strand.
AGGAAAAAAACAGATAATTAGAGCAAGGAAAAAAACAAAAGGTACAAAAAAGGTGCAATGGGGACATCTAGTGACCAAAACCTGAACAGTCCTGGCCAAAACCTGACAAATAACAGCTCTGTGTGTGTTCTTCAATCGATTTACATAGTATGAATTAATTATTTTGATGTAATTAAAAGTGTAATACATTGCTGCCCCTTTCAACATTGTAAGTACAACATCACCTTTCTGAAATGTCACTTGCTAAATCTAACAGTAGCCTATCAATCGTTCTTATGTTTGACTTTAAATCAGTAAACGGTGTATCAATGAAAATCTGATATTGAGTGGAATGTACTGCTGCCCAACCCGTATACTTCAGCAGTGCATCGTACCCTACACCATAGTTTCAAATGGTGGGACATAGGGGCTATTTCCATGTGTCCTATTGAAGCTCCCGAGTGGCTCAGCGGTCTAAGGCATCTCAATGCTAGAGCCGACACTACAGGCACCCTGGTTAGAATCCAGGCTGTATCACAAACAGCCGTGATTCGGCGTCCCATAGGGCGGTGCACAATTGGCCCAGCGTTGGCCGGTGTAGGCCGTCATTGTAAATAAGAATTTGTTCTTAACTGACTTGCCGAGTTAGTTAAATAAAGAAATGTACAGCAGCATACGATTTGATAGTTTTACCAAAATACATTAATATCAATTAATATACTCGTAGTATAAAAAATGTATATATAATTTTACAGTATACAGTTCACAAACTATAGCCTACTAAGACAGGCACCTGGCACAACGCTGATTGACAGGTTATGATCAGTGGATTGGTCTGAGCTACTTTAGTAGACCCAGTGATTTTATTATGAGGAATGAGAAAACAATCATCAAAAGTGATGGGAATATTGCATTTTGAAAAGCAAATACTTCGTTTAAATATGTAGACAAATTCCGAAATCAGTGGACCTGCGTGAGGGGTGTCATGAAGAATTAGGGCGTTTTGAAAGGGCGGATACAGTTTTGCACTACGTAGGCCTCGCAGGGCTCCTTTTACCGTTTGTAACAGTGAACTAATTATTAGGCTATAGCTTATTATATTTCTCGACTGAACTTCAAATAGGCTACGCAATATAGGGCTATATACGTTAATAAGCACATCTTCATAGAGGAGTTTATTATAGGCCTATAGTAGGGCTATATACGTTAATAAGCACATCTTCATAGAGCAGTTTATTATAGGCCTATAGTAGGCTAGGTGGATCTATAGATTAAAATACATGTAGGCCTATAGTAGGCTAGGTGGATCTATAGATTAAAATACATATAGGCCTATAGTAGGCTAGGTGGATCTATAGATTAAAATACATATAGGCCTACGTGTATATCATCATAGTTTATATGCTGTATATATAGCCTACCATGCTATTATGTTTATTACCTTACGGGCATTCTTTCTGAAGGCTACCACTGCATCATACTGACATGCGGGATGTATTGTGACAGGTGTGTTATCTGACCATTGGGTTAATGTAGGGGATGATATGTGTTGACCAGGTGTTGTTATCTGCTTGGGTTTAACAGAGGGATGCTACTTAACAGAGGGATGTATTGTGACAGGTGTGTTTATCTGCTCTTGGTTAACAGAGGATGTATTGTGACAGGTGTGTAAACTTGGCTTGTGTTAACAGAGGGATGCTACTTAAACAGAGGGAGTATTGTGGACAGGTGTGTTATCTGCTTGGGTTAACAGAGATGTATTGTGACAGGTGTGTTATCTGCTTTGGGTTAACAGAGGGATGCTACTTAACAGAGGGATGTATTGTGACAGGTGTGTTATCTGCTTGGGTTAACAGAGGGATGCTACTTAACAGAGGGATGTATTGTTTGAAGGTGAAAGCCAAATCATGGCCCAGCTGCTCTATTTGGATAGACAGTCAGAATTCAGTGCATAATTGTCTTGTTTATCAGAAATATGCTGTGCCGAAGACCGTGGTAATAGAGGTGCTGTTATGGCCATTATGCAAATAACGGTTATAGGGGTTGAATGCCATATAAAGGGTGTATAATGTTTAAATAGTATATTTTCAAGGGTCTCAAGGCTCCAATATCAATATAAAACAGTTTTTATAAACATTTACATACATAAACCCTAGACAATCTTCTCTTTTAACAAACCATGTCTGGTCATGGAATCCACATTTTCTAATTGTTTGTTTTTTGTTGCTCAGACTTGTGGCTTGGAACAAAACATATTTGGGGTGAATCAGACATATTTGTGCAATCCCATACCCCTGGTGGCCCCCCAAACGTGCAATTTCTCCAAACTTTAATGATTTGTAGGTCAAGAACAGATTAACATATCCCAACAATATTTGACATTAAGTTTTTTTTTATTTTACCTTAATTTAACTACGCAAGTCAGTTAAGAACAAATTCTTATTTACAATGTCAGCCCAGGAACAGTGGGTTAACTGCCTTGTTCAGGGGCAGAAAGACAGATTTTTAACTCGTCAGCTCCACGATTCGATCTAGCAAACTTTCGGTTACTGTCCCAACGCTCTAACTACTAGGCTACCTGCCACCCCAGGTTAACTAAGGGGCCCTAATTAAATCATGAGGCTCCCACATTTCAAATTGAAATATTAAGGACTGAAAAACACGTTTTAAAAACTGCACCAATTGAAACATTGAGTTGGCATGTGCTGATGCAGTACAGCGTTATGTAGGTTTTAATGAAGGTACATATCAATTTACAGGCATATTATAATGATATTACCGAATATATTGATAAGAATCCAATTAGGGATAGGGTTAGAATAATAAACTACAAAATGTTTCCATATTTGTAGTTCACAATTTATCCGGTTTAGGGAAGAAAATTTAATTATTGTTGCATACACGATTTAATAAAACGTGATTCAAACTAAAGACAGATGCAGTTACAATAATTGATGAATACTATCAAAAAGTAATATTACAAATCTGACAGGATCACATGATACCCTTCCTACAAAGAACTGTCAATGTCACGTGACGTCACGCGACGTAACCGTAACGGAAGAACCAAGCAGTGACTGAAAACACAAAGATTACATAGAGATGTCTGTTCGAAGTGCATGTTTACCATTCTCCCTCTTTATATGTCAGATACTTAGTTGTTGTTGTGATCATAACCTGTAAAATGTACTATATATTTCCTCTAATTGTAATAAAAATAATACAAGCAATTGCGAGCTTTACTAGCAAACGTCGCTGTTGCCAAAAAATATGGGACCTGTTCATCAGAGGTCCACGTTACAGAACGGTCACTTAGAAATGTTTTGTGTAGAGGTATAAATAAAATCGTGTCAGCGGTAAAACTATAACACAACTTCAAAATTGACCAGGAACATATCGATGAAGTATGAATTTTATTGTCATCTAATGAATTTATGCCCTTATTGACCTGAGAATTGTTCATGTTAGTAAACAAAATCTTAATATCTTAATTTAACTCTTAAGATCTCTGTGGTCGCCACATATTTGTTTTTTTGGGGGGCCGTTATGTGTTGAACAAGACACAGAATTCCTTGCATTTAGATATTCTAGTGCCTTAAATTATTGATTGGGGTCTTTTTTGAATGTGTATTTTGTGTTTTATTATAGTCTGTTTTGTTTGTAATGTACAGTACCAGCCAAATGTTTGGACACACCTACAGTACTCATTCCAGTTTTTTTAGTTTTTTTTTTTACTATTTTCTACATTGTAGAATAATAGTGAAGACTTCAAAACTATGAAATAACACATAACTCATTAAAATAAAATAATAGTCTAGAATTATGTAGACCGAAATACAGAAACTACTAGATTATTGGTCATTTCTTATTTCATATTTCTTATTCAATAATTTACCTCGCTTTCACTTTAAAATAGCTAGCTAGCTACCTCCAAATAAGCAYCTTTGTTTATTTGTACTAATAGCCCAAACTCGGAGAGCATCGAGTTAAGGGATTCAGAAGGGGCTTGGCATTGATGTAGTTCAATGCACCGTGAGTTTGTGCTATTAGTACATAAACACATTGTGCTAATGTGTACATATAGTACATCATTAATGAGAGACTGGGTTGTGCTGCAGCACCCTCAGCACCTCTACTTATCTCGGCTCTGACTAAAGCAGTTGTTGATTAAGCCACAATACAATGTACCTCATATGATTGGCCAATAGAGGGGGCCATGTAAACATGATCAGTCAGTGATCCAACATCAAGCCAGTCAAGTCTTCTCAGGACTTGTTTGGGGGTTTTGTAATCTTCAACATTTTCAGAGATATAACATGGCTACATGCATAAAATACTAATCTGGTATTTAAAAAATATTTCATGAGCTATTTATTCTCAATCACACTGGCACATTGATGACCATACACAGCCAGCCCCCTGTTGGTCATCTGAAAACCTGTTGTATAGAACATTTAACAGAATATCTCATGATTTGAGACTCAGGACCTTAACATTTGTAATCTTTATTTACTGTAGATAAACATCTTCATCTTGTTTGTTTATTCCATTTATGTTTTGAGGTTGGACTTTAGCGTGTCGTGCGTCACCTCGTTAGTCAGCACAGTCATCACCTTTAGTTGGCACTCCCTATTCTAGAAAAACATTCCTTTATCTGATCTTCCCTGTTTTTGTGTTGCTAAACTTTTTGGTTTGATTCCTGTCTTTGAGTTTAGTGTGGGTTTTTCTCATGTTTGCCTCTTCTTGAGCAAATGTTGTGGGCTCTCACAGTGGGTGTCTTTTAGATTCCAGTTGTTGTTGCTAGGCAACTTTCAGTGGACATCCCCATGAGTGTCTTTCAGAACCCCTCCTAGAACCCCTCCTAGAACCCCTCCTAGAATCCCTCCTAGAATCCCTCCTAGAATCCCTCCTAGAACCCCTCCTAGAATCCCTCCTAGAACCCCTCCTAGAATCCCTCCTAGAATCCCACCTGTTTAGTTTTGGTTGATGGTCAGTGACTCTTTGTTAGTCCTCCCCTTCTGTTGGAGCGACGTTATTTGGTTTTCTTGCTGGGGAACGTAACAACATCGATGTCATCAAAAACCTTTTATGCTACTGTATGCAAGGAACAAAGTTCAGAACATTTAAAGGTGGTTTTCACAGACCCAGATAAAGCCTAGATCTGGACAAGGAATTGCTTTCAATAGATATTTCCCATTGACCCTGTTATTCAGTCCAGGAGTAAGTTTAATCTGGGTCAGACAATCCAGCCCTAAAAGTAAAAATAGCCTAATACATTGACAGAATATTTGGTAACAGTTTACATGGAAATAGTCAATGTAGAGCTAATGAATAAAAAGTAGCCTAATACATAAACCCTTTATACATAAAGTAACCTAATAATCAATTATTCAAATACGTCTGTTTGCTTTGAGGGGAAAATGACAACACAACCACATTGGCTTTTGAGATTGTATTTTATTCATTTAACTATGGAAGACCATCTGACATTACTGACACTGTTACCACTTCCACTGATACTGTCACCACTTCCACTGATACTGTCACCACTTCCACTGATACTGTCAGCACTTCCACTGATACTGTCACCACTTCCACTATATCTGTCACCACTTCCACTGCTACTCGTTACCACTTCCACTGCATACTTGTCACCACTTCCACTGATACTGTCACCCATCCCTTCCAACTGTATGACCTGATCACCACTGACGCACTAGCCACCGCTTCCCACTTTGATACTGTCACCCTCCACTGATACTGTCAAACCACCTTCCACTGACACTAGCACCACCTTCCACCTGATACTGTCACCACTTCCCTGAATATACTAATTCACCCCACTTCCACTGCTACTGTTACCACTTCCACTGATACTTGTCACCACTTCCCACCTGATTACTAGCCCACTTCCACTGATACTGCTCCACCACTTCCACTGATACTAACACCACTTCCACTGATAACTCAACACCACTTCCACTCATACGTCCACCACCTCCACTGTGGATTTCCACTTCAGCTATACCACTTCCACTGATATTCTGTCACCACATTCCACTGATTACGTACACCACTGATCACATCTACACCCTTCCACTGATTACACACTTCACCGGAACTTCAACAACCTTCACCACCTACGACTACTAGACCACCACTATCGCACTATTCCACTAAACACCCCACTCTCCTACCACCTCCCACGTCCGTCTATTACCACACTGACTCACCACTTCCACTTGATACTAACGCACCACTTCCACTGACCATTCACCTTGAACACCCACTCCACTCATTACTATACCACTTCCACTGATACTGTCACCACTTCCAACTGATACCTAACACCACCTCTCACGCATACTAACACCACTTCCACTGATGACTGTCACACTTTCACTGCACACTAGCACCACCTTCCACTGATACTGTCACCACTTCCACTGATACTGTCACACTTCCACTGATACTATCACCACTTCCACTGATCACTGTTCACCACTTCCACTTTGATACTTTCACCCACTCCACTGAATACTTCACCGCTGTCCCACTGATGTACTGGCTCACCACATTCCACGTGATACTGTCACCACTTTCCACTGAACTGTTACCACTTCCCACTGATACTGTCACCACTTTCCACTGATTACTTGTCACCACTTCCACTGCTACTGTCACCACTTCCACTGATACTGTCACCACTTCCACTGATACTAGCACCACTTCCACTGATACTGTCACCACTTCCACTGATACTGTCACCACTTCCACTGATACTGTCACCACTTCCACTGCTACTATCACCACTTCCACTGATACTGTCACCACTTCCACTGCTACTATCACCACTTCCACTGATACTATCACCACTGCTCCAGAAACAGCACCAGCAGCCAGTGCACCAAGCAGTCCTAAAGCACTTCTTGTTAAAATCACGTTTATGACAATATTTGCCCAAAGGGAAAAAGACAAGCAGAGAAAAAATTGACCCTAATATGAAGTGCAGACAAATCATTGTGTTCTGTATGGAATGTTCTCTCAATCACATGTCTAGTACTCTGACTTGCCAAAAAGTAGGGAAGTAACAAAATGCTTGTAGTTGTTTCCAATGAGGTTATAGGGACTTGTGTGGCCAACTTCCTTCATAATGACGTCAATGTTCCTTGGTGTGTACTTGTCATCAAGGTAGTTGTTGATCCTCTAACTTCCCTATTGTAACGTGTCTTTACAGGAACCGCTGGGTGAGCTACTGTTGGAGAAGCAGGCCCGTCTACAAAACAGAAGGGGGAAAAAGGAGTGTGTGTTTTGATGATTAGAGAGAGAGAACATCAAATGCTGAAGCTGATTAAATAAGTTTAAAAAGTTCTGACTCGAACGTTCTTGTTCAGAAGTCAGTTTAACTGTGCCGTTCAGAAGTCAGTTTAACTGTGCTGTTCAGAAGTCAGTTTAACTGTGCTGGTCAGAAGTCAGTTTAACTGTGCTGTTCAGAAGTCAGTTTAACTGTGCTGTTCAGAAGTCAGTTTAACTGTGCTGTTCAGAAGTCAGTTTAACTGTCCTGTTCAGAAGTCAGTTTACCTGTCCTGTTCAGAAGTCAGTTTACCTGTGCTGTTCAGAAGTCAGTTTAACTGTGCTGTTCAGAAGTCAGTTTAACTGTGCTGTTCAGAAGTCAGTTTAA
>NW_019944088.1:55383-66745 GCF_002910315.2 Salvelinus sp. IW2-2015
TTTAACTGTGCTGTTCAGAAGTCAGTTCTGTCCAGAACTATACTGTTAAGATTTAACTTTGGATTATGTTTACATTCTCCCCCAGTTCTGGAATTGTAATGAGCCATAAATACATTTCCAGTAAAACATCATACCTGGAGTTACCAAATGGATGACATCTCCATGTCCAATGTACAGAGCCCAGTGTTTGTATGCACCTCTGTTTATCTCAATCATGTCACCGATCTCCATCTAAGATTAAGGTGGGAAAGAATATATATATATACACAGTACCAGTCAAAAGTTTGGACACACCTTTACTATTTTCTACATTGTAGAATAACAGCGAAGACATCAAAACTATGAAATAACACATATGGAATCATGTGGTAACCAAAAAAGTGTTGAACAAATCTAAATATATTTTATATTTGAGATTCTTCAAAGTAGCCACCCTTTGACTTGATGACAGCTTTGCACACTCATGGCATTCTCTCAACAGCTTCATGAGGTATTCTACAATGTAGAAAATATTTTAAAAAATAAGAAAAACCCTTGAATGAGTAGGTATGTCCAAACTTTTGACTGGTAATGTATATATATACTTTTTTACATAATTCCACTTTGACATTATGGGATAATGTGTAGATAAGTGACACAAAATCTAAATGTTAAATTCAGGCTGTAACACAACAAAATGTGGAAAAAGTCAAGGGCTGTGAATAGTTCCTGAAGGCACTCTAGGCCCACACAATTATACCTACGGAGGAGCGGCTTCTATGAAGAAACTTTGAATGTCTTTGAACTTCAGAGAGTTTAACGTTGGACCAGAGATAGCTATCTAACAAGCTTGTGTGTGTGCATAGCGGCACCAGAATTAAAATAAAACAAGTCTTACCTTTTTGTAGTTAATAAATCCTATGTGAAGCGTAATAACTATAGTATCCTTAACTAGCATTGAAAAAGTCAAACTATTCTTCTCGAATAAAAAATCTCTCTTCTTAATTTCTCAATCACATTTGTAACCTCAGTAGGCTACAGCAATGCATCGGAGGGGAGGGGCTACAGCTATGCTTTGGAGGGGAGGGGCTAGAGTAGACTACGCTTCGGAGGGGAGGGGCTACAGTTTCGCTTCGGAGGGGAAGGGGCTACAGTAGACTATGCTTCGGAGGGGAGGGGCTACAGTAGACTATGCTTCGGATGGGAGGGGCTACAGAAATACTTTGGAGGGGAGGGGCTACAGTAGACTATGCTTCGGAGGGGAGGGGCTACAGAAATACTTCGGAGGGGCAGGTAGCCTACATTACATGCACACACACTGGCAAGGATGTCCAGCTGGCAGGCATAGTGAGGGCTTTGCATAGGCCTTTTTGTGGGTCCGGGAAAAAATGACCAGAACATAAAATAACGTTAATAGCCTTTTCCTGGTGACGTCATGGGTGAAATGTAATAACTTCATAATTAATKAACTATAAAACAAATTAAACSGCATAAAATCCGGTGTTTCTATGTCAAACGGTTTTGTTAAATTTCAGTTTTCTGTGATGTATGTAAAGTGTAATATTGGGATGCAAACTCAAAATGTAATACACTTCAACTCTGTATCTGACATGGTACAGGTGTCTTCTTTGTTCTTAAGCCCATAACCATGTGTGTGAGGTGTATACTTTTGTTTCCAAGTACATTTATTTAAGACTACCCAGAAACACTCTGTGTGACCCTGATTTAGCCCACTGCAGTAAAAGGTTAACRGGTTCCCATGCTTTTAAAATAACGGTTCTGTTCAAGAAAACACTTTCGTTCCYTGTTCTGATTCTGTTCCCTGAACCTGTTCCAACCCCTTGTATTAAAGCAGTTTATGCCACTATTAACACAGCCATGTCTATACTGGTAATGCCATTTTAATGATGCCTGTTGTCCTGCTTTGTTGATAGTCTGTCTATCAGTCGCTAACTGAAAGCATTCTCAAATCAACCACAGTAAGACTACTTAGACTTTATTTCTAGTTATGCAAAAARATCCATGGTCAGCAGTAGCAATTTTCTTTACATTTTGGTTTGACATAAGCAATAAAAACATGATTCTTATGTAGAACTACACAATGAAGTCGTTAGTCAAAATCCCATCAGAGTAAAACAGATTCTTTGATTTCAGTATTCATATGTCCACTCTGAGTAAGTCATTTGGCAAAAAAAAAKWAAAAGCATGGTCACATCAAATTGCAGTCCAGGCCAATATCACTAAGAGTATGAACATAGCCTTGTGCACTGTACCATAGTTTTACTGTTAATACACAGCATACCCTTTAGTCCTTAAAGGGGTCAGTACCTTTAGTTATATTGTATGACGATCACATGAAATATCTGATCTGAAAGCAACCACTTCCCCTAGCCCCCCTACCCTTCAGGTCTGCAACCACTTCCCCTAGCCCCCTACCCTTCAGGTCTGCAACCACTTCCCCTAGCCCCCTACCCTTCAGGTCTGCAACCACTTCCCCTAGCCCCCTACCCTTCAGGTCTGCAAACCACTGTCCCTAGCCCCCTACCCTTCAGGTCTTGCAACACTTCCCCTAGCCCCTACCCTTCAGGTCTAAGTATAGGTCCTGGGCTCCACCTAGCCTTCCTAGGCCTATGCAACAAGGGTCAACCCTACAGTTAGTTTACTTTCAGGCTAATGACATAATGCTGTGTGTACGATGCTTTGATCTCCTTTGTGTTGTCATCGATCACATCATGGAGGGTTCTAGTTCCTTTAGGAATGCAAGGGTTCTATTATCAGGTAATCCACTATACAATCTCGTCTTGGTATAAAACTTGAGGTATCAATGTATAAGACAGGGTGACTCGTTGGGACTCAGGATGCGTGTGAGGGTTATCTATCATATACATTCACCTCTGCTAGCTTGTGCAAAGTGTTCGCACCATAGCATGTACTGTAGCATGTATGCTATTGCTTATACTATGGAGAGAGCCTGGTATTGCATAACATTCAGAGATTTACATGACCACAAATGCATAATGTACACATTACATTTTCCACTATAAGCTCAACATGAATGTAAATCAAACTCAACGATTTACATGAATAGAGGGCTCAGGACAAAACACAATACAATGGCAGTATGTGGCGTGGCTGTGGCATCACAATCCCTGTGGCTGACTCTCAAATGCACCCTATTCCCTTTACAGTGCACTACGTTTGAGTACCAGAGCTATGCACTGTAGCTAAGGGAATAGGGTCCCATATGAGACCCAGGGGCCTTAACACAGCAGCCAGAGAGCCACCACAGAACCTGGGTCAGAGTCACGTGGCGCCATGGAGATGGAGGTAGTCGTGGCAGGGCCTTTAGTTAAACAGTCTGAACACAGTCTGGTTTCAGAGCCCTGTTCTGTATTCCAGAGCCTGTTCTGTATCCGGAGCCCTGTTTGTATTCGGAGCCCTGTTCTGGTTCCGAGCCCTGTTCTGTGTTCCAGAGCCCTGTTCTGTATTCCGGAGCCCTGTTTTGTATTCCGCGACCTGTTCTGTGTTCCAGAGCCCTGTTCTGTGTTCCAGAGCCCTGTTCTGTATTCAGAGCCCTGTTCTGTATTCCGGAGCACTGTTCTGTTGTTCAGGGCCCTGTTCTGTGTTCCGGAGCCCCTGTTCTGTATTCCAGAGCCCTGTTCTGTATTCCCGGAGCCCCTTTTGTATTCCGGAGCCCTGTTCTGTGTTCCAGAGCCCTGTTCTGTGTTCCAGAGCCTGTTCTGTATTCCGGAGCCCCGTTTGTATTCCGGAGCCTTCTGTGTTCCAGAGCCTGTTCTGTGTTCCAGAACCCTGTTCTGTATTCCAGAGCCCTGTTTCTTATTCCGGAGCACTGTTCTGTGTTTAGGGGCCCTGTTCTGTGTTCCGGAGCCCTGTTCTGTATTCAGAGCCCTGTTCTGTGTCAGGAACCCTGTTCTGTGTTCCGGAGGCCCTGTTCTGTATTCCAGAGCCCTGTTTGTATGCCGGAGCCCTGTGTCTGTATTCCGGAGCCCTGTTCTGTGTTCCGGAGCCCTGTTTCTGTATTCCAGAGCCCTGTTGTATTCCGAGCCCTGTTCTGTGTTCAGGAGCCCTGTTCCGTGTTCCAGGAGCCCTGTTCTGTGTTCCAGAGCCCTGTTCTGTATTCCGAGCCGCTTCTGTGTTCCGGACCTGTGTGTGTTCCGGAGCCTGTTCTGTGTTTCAGGAGCCCTGTTCTGTGTTCAGGAGCCCTGTTCTGTGTTCCGGAGCCCTGTTTTGTGTTCCGCAGAGCCCTGTTCTGTGTGTCCAGAGCCCTGTTCTGTGTTCTAGAGCCCTGTTCTGTGTTTCCAGAGTCCCTTTCTGTGTTCCAGAGCCTGTTCTTGTTCCAGAGCCTGTTCTGTGTTCCAGAGCCCTGTTCTGGGTTCCAGAGCCCTTGTTCTGTGTTCCAGAGCCCTGTTCTGTGTTCCAGAGCCCTGTTTCTGTGTTCCAGAGTCCTGTTCTGTGTTCCAGAGTCCTGTTCTGTGTTCCAGAGCCCTTGTTCTGTTTCCAGAGCCTGTTCTGTGTTCCAGAGCCCCGTCTGTGTTTCAGAGCCCCGTTTCTGTGTTCCACGATCCCCCGTTCTGTGTTCCAGAGTCCCGTTCTGTGTTCCGGAGTCCCGTTCTGTATTTCCGAGCCCTGTTCTGTGTTCCGGAGCCTGTTTCTGTGTTTCCAGAGCCCTGTTCTGTATTCCAGAGGCCTGTTCTGTATTCCGGAGCACTGTTCTGTGTTCAGGGCATGTTCTGTGTTCCGGAGCCCTGTTTTTGTATTCCGGAGCCCTGTTCTGTGTTCAGAGCCCTGTTCTGTGGTGCGGAGCCCTGTTTCCGTGTTCAGGAGCCCTGTTCTGTGTTCAGGAGCCCCTGTTCTTGTGTTCCGGAGCCCTGTTCTGTTTTCCGGAGCCCTGTTCTGTGTTCAGGAGCCCTGTTCCGTGGTGCGGAGCCCTGTCCTGGTTCAGGAGCCTGTTCTGTTGTTCTCAGACCTGTTCTGTATTGCGGAGCCCTGTCTTCGTGTTCCGGAGCCCTGTTTGTGTGTTCCCGGAGCCCTGTTCGTGGTGCGAGCCTGTTCCGTGTTCAGGAGCCCTGTTCCTGTCAGGAGCCCTGTTCTGTGTTCCAGACGCCCTATTCTGTGTTCCAGAGCCCTGTTCTGTATTCCGGAGCCCTTGTTCTGTGTTCCCGGAGCCCTGTTCTGTGGTCCGAGCCTTTCTGTGTTCAGGGAGCCCTGTTCTGGTTCAGGAGCCCTGTCTGTGTTCCGCGAGCCCTGTTTTGGTTCCAGAGCCCTGTTCTGTGTTCCAGAGCCCTGTTCTGTGTTCCAGAGTCCTGTTCTGTGTTCTAGAGCCCTGTTCTGTGTTCTAGAGCCCTGCTTCTGTGTTCCAGAGCCCTGTCTGTGTTTCCAGAGTCCTGTTTCTGTGTTCCAGAGCCCTTTCTGTGTTCCAGAGCCCTGTTCTGTGTTCCAGAGCCCTGTTCTGTGTTCCAGAGCTCCTGTTCTGTTGTTCTAGAGCCCTGTTCTGTGTTCTAGAGCCCTGTTCTGTGTTCCAGGCCTGTCTGTGTTCCAGAGTCCGTTCTGTGTTCCAGACCCTGTTCTGTGTTCCAGAGCCCTGTTCTTGTCCAGATTCCTGTTCTGTGTTTCCAGAGTCCTGTTCTGTGTTCCAAGAGCCCCGTTCTGTGTTCCAGAGCCCCGTTCTGGTTTCAAGAGCCCCGTTCTGTGTTCAGAGCCCCCGTTCTGTGTTCCAGAGTCCGCCCGTTCTGTGTTCCAGAGTCCCGTTGTCTCTGTTCCAGAGTCCTGTTCTGTGTTCCAGAGTCCTGTTCTTGTGTTCCAGATCCTGTTCTGTGTTCCAGAGCCCTGTTCTGTGTTCCAGAGCCCTGTTCTGTGTTTCAGACAGGTCATTTAGAGAGGTCATGATACAGATCAGGAAATATACTCCAAGACAAATGTATAATTTTCTTGGAAAACACGGGACAGCTAAACTACCAATGGTTTGATTCCAGCTCCATTCACTGGAAGCTCAGTGTGTGACTCTGTGTGAGTGAGTAGCAATATAGTCCTCCTCTACTAAATCCTCAAGAATTTAGACATTTATGACATCAGTGGCTAATCCCTCTCCATCCCATTCTAGGTTCTAGGTTCCAGGTTCCTCCAGGGTCCTGTGGGTCCCAGGCTCCTGTCCTCACTGCCCAGGGACGTAGGGCCAGCTAATGGAGCTCCCAGAGAGTTGCATGTCCCTGATGAGGGTCTCGATGGGCGTCTTGCCCACCAGGCGCATAAAGAACAGCTGGGAGATGAGGTTGGCGGGCACGGCCCTGAGGGCAGGCAGGCGGAGGAGCAGACGGCCGAAGCGCTGGGGCTGACCCGGGTACTGCATCCTCTCGTACTCCATCAGAGCCACCTGGGCCTTCTCCTGSAGAGACTCTACYTGGACGGGGTCTGTCAGACCACACGCATCTGAAYAGGACAACAGAGGACACACAGACAGACAGACGTAAACATGGATTTAAAGTTGATCAGAAGTTCAGAAATGGTCAGTGCTACAGTGCAGAAGGCAGGCAGGAGCTACGGTAGAGTGTCTCAGCCTGAGATCAACGAGACATGCTGACTGAAAGAGCAGATGTGCTATTGCAGAGGTGTAGGTCTACATTTGTCATATTTCTCATATGGACAGAGATATAATGCTTTAAAAGGCTGTTCATATGAGAAATGCTGARGTACAGACTGACCTTAGAATCTGCACAACTCATTTTTGTCTAGATTGAAATACTAGTGGGAGTAAAATGAACACTCATTCCAAAGTTATGAGCCTGGGCCTGTATCCCACTTCCTCCCATATTCTCTCTTTCTAATCTGAGAGCAAGGAAGAGTTACAGTGCCTTCAGAAAGTATTCACAATGCTGTTGTTACAAAGTGGGATTAAAATTGATTTAATTTTCATTTCTTGTCAACTATTTACACACAAAAAATCATGACAAATAAAACACTAATATACTATCTTGATTAGATAAGTATTCAACCCCCTGCGTCAATACATGTTAGAATCACCTCTGGGAGAGATTACAGCTGTGAGGTTTTCTGGGTAAGTCTCTAAGAGAGATTACAGCTGTGAGGTTTTCTGGGTAAGTCTCTAAGAGAGATTACAGCTGTGAGGTTTTCTGGGTAAGTCTCTAAGAGCTTTCCTCACCTGGATTGGGCAACATTTGCTCATTATTCTTTTCGATATTCTTCAAGCTCTTTCTAATTGGTTGTTGATCATTGCTAGACAACCATTTCCAGGTCTTGCCATAGATTTTCAAGCAGATTTAAGTCAAAACTGTAACTCGGCCACTTCACTGTCTTCTTGGTAAGCAACTCAGTGTAGATTTGGCCTTATTGTCCTGCTGAAAGGTGAATTCATCTCCCAGTGTCTGTATAGGGGTCTTGGTTTGGGCCTTAGAGTGACGACCAACCAATATACTGACCTGGAGACAAGAGGGCGATGGCCTTGAGGCAGCTGTACTCTGCTGAGTCCACCTGAAGCCGGGTCAGCTTATCCACCTGGTCCTGGAACACCCTCACCTGGTCCATGAAGGACACAACCCTCTCTGCTGACATGGGTGAGGAGTGGAAGCCGGCGGCAGCCAGCAGTGGGGCCATGTGCAGCGGCAGGGCGGACTGGGCTGCGTTCAGGACAAACAGCTCGCTCCAGCTCAGTCTCAGCAGAGCCACCTGCTCAGAGACGGGTAGCTCAGGGAAGTAGGGGATGCTCCTGGCCCACTCGATGGTGCTGAAGAGGAGGCGTGCCGCCAGCTCACAGATGTTGTCAATGCCCATGATGGAGCCTCCTCCAGCACCTTGCATCTGCTGCTGCTGGCCGTACTGGGGACCGTAGCGGCTGCTGGGGTACGGTTCGGCACGGAGCAGCTGGGAGATGAGCTCAGACACAGGCTGGCCGTTGAAGAATTCACCGCCTACTGGCCCGGCCCCGGTACCACCACCTCCGCCGACCAAAGAAGTGGGACTGATGCCTGAGTGGGATGGAGGGATGCGTCCACGCTGGACTGCTGGAGGGAAGAGAGAAAGGGAGGAGAGGGGGAGAGGGAGAGAGAAAGGGCTTTGTAGAGGTTATAGAGGCTGATGTAAAATAGGGAAGGGCTGTTAAACTTTTTCTTTTGATTTGGGAAGGGTAGTGTGTTTTTTGTTATTGGGCACAGAGGAGTGTGGTGTTTTTTTCCCTGGTTTACATTGACCCTTTTTTTACTAAATCATTACAGGTTTTACTAAATCATTACAGGTTTTACTAAATAAATCATTACAGGTTTTACTAAATAAATCATTACAGGTTTCACTATAACATCTCTTCCACCCTAGACACATTTTCTCATCTGCTTGCATGAGCCTCCCCTACATTAAGGTGTTTTGGTGCTTCCAAAAGGTTTACTATACCACAGGTCAGTATAGTCTAGTCTAACAGTCTAACCTGTCCTCGATCCACCATTCATAGTGACAATAGTGACAGGTGGATTGTTTGTCCAGTATCTATAATATGCTAACTAGCATGAAACCACACATAAAGTCACTCAAAGCTGCACCAATGTTTTATGTAAGCAGAGAAGCCAGGTGTGTCATTACGCATGAAAGAACAGTGAAGACATGAGACACGCAGCTCACAATGCTTCCCTAATGATCTTGTTTAGAGACAATTCACATATCCTACCTAGACTAGCCTTGCAATAAATAACTACATGATGGTTTTCAAGTGAGAACAACATTCCACTCTAGGCTATAAACTGCATTGAAAATGTCATGTTGAATAACGGCGCAAAAGCCCTATAATCTGAATATTTCATTCCATGAATTTAATTGGGATCAGCTGTGGGTCTTCTCTGGACAGTTTATAAGGTCTAGAGAGACATACTGAGATGCGCTGTCATAATGTGCCCAGGAAAGTCATTCTCTCTCTGCCTCCAATATAGCCGAAATATTTGTCATTTCACTTTTATAAAATGTATTACCTTTTAGGTGTGTCATAAACACAACCAGTCACCATGTTTTAATCTGATTAGGCTGCTTCTAAAGTCTCCTGTAGGAACGCGCACATTCATCCAAAATATAATTCCAGCACACAAACTGTGCAGATTTTGGTGTTGAAAACACAAACCGTGATGTTGAAGCTCCCCCAAGTCGGTAGGCTTTGCTTATTGGTTGTTGTGTATTGGTGGAAAGTGTGTTGCATATATTTTATATAAATATAGAATAAAAACGCTGACAGAGCTGTAGATGCCTAGCCTGGGGTTTCCCAAACTGGGTCCCGGGGCCCTCTCAGTGCACATTTTGTTTTTTGTTGCAATAACACTACACAGCTGATTCAAATAATCAACTAATCATCAAGCTTTGATCATTTAAATCAGCTGTGTAGTTTTAGAGCAAAAAAACAACATGTGCAACACTTGGGTTCCCCAGGACCCAGTTTGGGAAACGCTGACCCAGCTGATTATTGTCTGCAGCTCTGATCGTAGTGGGGCGGCAGGTAGCCTAGTGGTTAGAGCGTCTGACTTGCCTAGTTAAATAAAGAAACATGAAAGGAGAGTTAGCTTGTCTGTGGTGGTTGGTGAACCCTCAACCTTCTGGCCCGTAGCCTGCGTGGCACATGCTGAAGTGTCAAAGTTGATATCCACATTTATAAACACAGGGTAGCTACAGTTACACTATATATACAAAAGTACAGTATGTGGACACCCCTTCAAATGAGTGAATTGGCTATTTCAGGAGTGATGAATCACGTTTCACCATCTGGCAGTCCGATGGACAAATCTGGGTTTGGCGGATGCCAGGTGAACGCTACCTGCCCAAATACATAGAGCCAACTGTAAAGTTTGGTGGAGGAGGAATAATGGTCTGGGGCCTGTTTTTCATGGTTCGGCTCCTTAGTTCCAGTAAAGGGAAATCTTAATGCTACAGCATACAATTACATTCCAGATGATTCTGTGCTTCCAACTTTGTGGCACCAGTTTGGGGAACAGCCTTTCCTGTTTCAGCATGGCAATGCCCCCGTGCACAAGTCGAGGTCCGTACAGAAATGGTTTGTCGAGATTGGTGTGGAAGACCTTGACTGGCCTGCACAGAGCCCTGACCTCAACCCCATCGAACACCCTTGGGATGAATTGGAATGCCGACTGCGAGCCAGGCCTAATCGCCCAACATCAGTGCCCGACCTCACTAATGCTCTTGTGGCTGAATGGAAGCAAGTCCCCACAGCAATGTTCCAACAGCTAGTGGAAAGCCTTCCCAGAAAAGCGGAGGCTGTTCTAGCAGCAAAGGGGCGACCAACTCCGTGTTAATGCCCATGATTTTGGAATAAGATGTTCGACGATCAGGTGTCCACATACTTTTGGTCATGTAGTGTATTTGTGGCCGTAAACACTATTGTGAGGGAGGGTGTCCAATTTCTTTTTTAGTACAAGGGGAGGGTCATGTCAAAATATTTTTTACGTTGGGGAGGGGGGGTCTTTTTTTTAATGACACCTCAAGTTGGACCCACCAAACGGCGAAGGTGATCCAAGCGTTTCCAGGTAATGTGGAAACATGTCGTTGGGTTACTCAGACCCCTGCATGAATATCCCTGCTGAATATAGCTCTGGGCTGGTGTCAGCTCAAAACAGAATACAGGCTGGGTTATTCAACCTTCACACTGCCTGGGAAATGCCTCTGGCACCTAGCCCTGAATGATACGTACTACGTAGTGGTACTTAGAGACTAGGGGTCAACAGTGTGTTGGTTAGAGGATAGAGCTAAACTGCTTTACAAATACTTTGCAACATGAATTAAGTATAAAACACATTTGCATTTATATGAAACTGAGACAGTTTTCCTCACCCATTAACACCTTAAAATAGCTTCAGGGGTTTTAAAATTGAGCTTGATGTAGTTTACAGTGTAAATATGCAAATATTTTGGCCACCTGACAAGAGTTGTGAAATGTCAGCTCTGTTTATAACGGCAGGGGCATGTTTTTGAAAAACGATCTTGATGCAGTCAGTTACGATATATGGAACATTTGGATTGGCCTCTGCTTTAGGCATGGTCTGACTGGCAGAGATGTTGTGCAATAGGTAAGATAGGATAGTTACCTTCTTTGCGCATGCCAACACGGAAGCATTTCTTCAGCCGGCAGTATTGGCACTGGTTGCGGTGATGCTGGTCTATCTGGCATTCTCGATTCGACCTGCACAACAGAACATTAAACATAGAACTTAGAACGTGTTATCATAACGAACTTAGAACATAGAACGTGTTATCATAATGTGATTCTCTACAATTTCTCTCTCTCTCTCTCGCTCTCTTTCTGTCTCTCTCTCTCTCTCTCTCTCTCCCCCTCTCTCTCTCTCTCTCTCTCTCTCTCTCTCTCTCT
>NW_019944088.1:66762-70593 GCF_002910315.2 Salvelinus sp. IW2-2015
TCCCTGTATAGCTGTGTAGGCCAGTATAGCTGTATCCAGCTGGGCATACACTGGTTGAATCAATATTGTTTGCACATCATTTCAATGAAATGACTCCACGAGGGAGGCAAAAGGGGGCTTAGCCCGCACAGTTGAAACTTGTGCCCCCTCAGTTTTAGTTTTATGTCGCTCTATAAAAATAACTAAAAAGTTCAAATGATTGAGTGATAGGTTGGCACAAAATCTGTATCTCCACTGCGCTGTGTCAGCACAATGGACATGGTGTGTGTAGTGGGGTTATGGAAAGCCACTGGGGCGGGTAGGTATGATTCCTTTGGGTTTCCACAAAAAGCGGGGGAAAAAACACTTCTCATCTGTGGTAGGCTAAGTGAATAACGAGGTCGGACTCCGCCTGTAATATTATGATTTTGATTTATATAGGCGTTTTTTTTTAAACGCCATGTAATGTGTCAACGATTGTGGACATTATTGAGTTGCTTGTTTCAAACCAACAACCACTGAGGGAGGCATTGGATGTGACAAACGTGTTCAGTCAGCACAGAAGAAGAAGCTACACCCGAGGGAAAGCTCAACTAATCCCCAACCGGCATCTGACGGGCGATCTTACAAGAAGATTTCGGGGAGAGCATCAAGGACGCTGCAACTCTTCTGAAAAGGTAAGAAACAATCTAGCTGGTTGGTTTTCGATCAACATCTTGCTTTTAGCGTGCAGGATGCTGTCTGTGGTGCTGATAGAGCGCAGGGYGATTTCACGCCATTGAACCTGTCACTTCTAGGTTAATAGCATTTTAACTTTTATGTTTATTGTGTTAATAGCGTGATATAAGCAGAATTCAATATAATTCCAATGCAAGAACCTAAATGACGCTCCTGGGCAGTAGCTACACATCGTTATGTTTCATCATAGACATACAATCATTCTGGCATCCCGAGTGGTGCTGCTGTCTAAGGAACTGCATCGGAGGTGCTAGGGGCGTCACTACAGACCCGGGTTTGATCCCAGGCTGTGTCGCGACGGTGAGACCCATGAGGCGGAGCACAATTGGCCCAGTGTCGTCCAGGTTAGGGGAAGGTTTGGCCGGCTGGGATGTCCTAGTCCCATTGCGCTCTAGCGACTCCTTGTGGCGGGCCGGGCGCATGCACGCTGACTTGTGTTGTACAGCGTTTCCTCCGACACAATGGTGRGGCTGGCTTCCGGGTTAAGCTGGCAGGTGTTAAGGAGCGCGGAATGGCGAGTCATTCTTTTGGGGGACGCATGACTTGCCTCTCCAGAGCCCGTTGGGGAGTTGCAGCAATGAGACAAGATCGTAATTTTAGAATTATCACGAAATGGGAAGAAAAAAGGGGAGTACAAAGAATATATAAAAGATTTTGATTTCATTGTTTATGGGTATTCTTGGTACACTTTTTGTTTTCAGTGGTTGGTAAATGGAACTGTGTGCCATATCCCAGACTGTTGCTAGAAGGAGGGCCTCATTAGCCTTTAGCCTCTGAATGACGGCTGTGCACGTCTAGGCGTATAGATGTCTAGGCTGTATAGATGTCTGGCGGTGGTATAGAGTCTTGATGTGGTGATAGGGCTGGGTCTTATGGCGCTGTAAGCTGTCCAGGCCCTGTATAGGCTGTCTAGGCCTGTATGATGTTAGGCCTGTAGTAGATGTTAGAGCCTGTATAGATGTTAGCCTGTATTGCTGTCTAGGGCCTGGTAAGCTGTCCTAGGGCTGGTAATAGCTGGTAGGGCCTATATAGCTGGTCTAGGCTGTAGTAGCTTGTCTAGGCTGTATAGCTGTCTCGGCTGTGATAATTTGGTTTACCGGCCCCCCCAGAAGTAAACGTTATCTTGAGAAAGTTTGGTCATTTCCATATTTACTTCTGGGGGGGAATGGTCTTTTTGTCATGAATTCAAAATGTAGGAAACAGTTAAGAGCACTTTTAACGACTGATGTGGTAGACTGTACAGTAAGTACAGGTATGGGACCAGGAGAGAAGGGAGAGTTTTATACCATAGGAAGTTTGTCATTTGGGTCATGTGGTTAAAATGGCGGTATTCGCACTCTGAACTCTGGGAATCAAGAAGTAAGCCTACATTCTTCATGCAAGCAATTTTTGAGACAATGTGCAGTTGAGTTATTTTCCCTCACAACTGTAAACATAGAGTAAACACTTATAACACATTGGTAAACACTGTAAACATAGAAGCAACATAGATACAACACTGAGATAAACATAGTTAAAACATTGCGTGTAAACACTGTAAACATTAGAGTAAACTAAACTAGATAAACATGATAGTGTCAACACTGATACATAGACACGCAACATAAGTAACTAGGTAGACGAACATAGAGTAAACATAGTGTAAACATCTGTAAAACACTAGAGGAAACATAGTAAACATAGGTAAGTCACTGTAACATAGTGTGTAAACACTGTAAAATAGATTAAACACTGTAAACATAGAGCAAACACTTAAACATGAGGAACTGTAAAGTGAACACTGTACAATGTAAACATAAAGTGTCAAAAACACTTTTAGTGCAAGACAATGTAACAGTGGGTAACAGCTGTCAACTAGTGTAAATACTGGCAACCACAGCTCCATGAATATACATGGCATTCTTACAGCAAAGGAGCCATATGTGTTTATTCCCTGGCTCAGCACGTAAAACAGCACTTTGGCCGGCTTTTTTAATGTGAATATAGCCTTAGATAGTAAACAAATAAACGAAGGGTCATTATTCCTCAGGAAGTTGTGATGTGGGTTAGTGCAGTCATATATTATTGCTATAACTGGGGGAAGTGGTAAAGCACATTTGTATGGTTCTGTATTTAACAAAATATGTATTTTGCCATGTGTATATTAAGCACCTGACAAAGTTGAAAACATAAACTGAGTGTTAAAGCTGCAGAACACAGCTAACCCAGAGCTGGATCGCGCTTGAAGGGAATATATGCTAAAAAGTTATACAGGTTCTATACTTTTTATTATGTTCAATATGATTTATTACAAAGGTGTGGTTCTAATCCTGAATGCTATTGGTTAAAACGCATTCAGGCCGGTGCCTATTCACAAGTTACCAGGCCTAAATCTATGACTGTAAAAAAATGCCTATTTACTCTGGTTCATTCTGACTGGCGGCAATAACCCTGTCTCATCGCGCAGCCAGGCAATTTATCACTTGATGTCCACTATAATAAAGCATGCTTAGACTGCTTAGTTGGTAGACTAAACATTTATTATCATGACACTGGGTAAAGACTTGCTGTCTGTCTCTCTCTCGATATTTGCAACATTGTTTCATATTATTATTCAGTCTGCCCCATAGTATGAACGTGTCGGAACTTCTGTGAAGGAGAACAGGACAGGCCAAGTTAGGTTTCTCCGCCAGCGTCAAAATTCATGAATAGCTGGCCTAATTTTTTATGATATAAGGAACAAGATGAACCGTCAATGGAAACAAAGGTGCAGCTAGTTTGTCGTGTGCGTTCTGCTTCCAGCTTCAGTTTGAATGATTGTGTTAGCTGTTGTGTTTGCTAGGCTCTCTGCAACAACAGTGTCCTGAAACGAGACACATTTTCTATCGCCAGCGGTGAAACTTACGAGCATACATTAGCCTATTGCATGGATGTATCCAAATCAATTGTCACTAGAAAACTAGCTATAAAATGCAAATGTAGCTTACTTTGCTAGTTAATTCTAGCTGCTTGTTTATTGTGACGTAAATTAGCTGTAGATGGCTAGCTAGCAAGCAAGAGATAAGAATGTTGCCCAGCCAGTAAGGGAAATGGAAACATTTCGGGAAACGAGATGAACTTTGGGTGCCGCGTTCC
>NW_019944088.1:70618-71363 GCF_002910315.2 Salvelinus sp. IW2-2015
CTGATCAGGCCTGTATTAATGTCTTGAGCCTAATATAGCGTCTCAGGGCCTGTTATAGATCTTAGCCTTATAAGCTGTCTACGCCTGATAGCTGCTAGGCCTGTATAGCTGTCTAGCGCTGTAATATAGCTGTCTAGCCTGTATAGATGTCTAAGGCGTGGTATAGGTCTACCTGTAGTAAGGGCTGTGTCTTATGGCGCTGATCAAGCTGTCTAGCCCTGTATAGGCTGTCTAGGCCTGTATGATGTAGGCCTGTATTACTGTTCTAGGCCTGATAGGATTTCTTAGGCCTGTATAGCTGTCTAGGCCTGTATAGCTGTCTAGGCCTGTATAGCTGTCTAGGCCTGTATAGATGTCTAGGCCTGTATAGATGTCTAGGCCTGTATAGCTGTCTAGGCCTGTATAGCTGTCTAGGCCTGTATAATCTTGGTTACCCAGAAGTAAAATTATCTTGAGAAAGTTTGTCATTTCATATTTTACTTCTGGGGGGGAATGTCCTGTATGATTCAAAATGTAGGAAACAGATTAAGAGCATTTTAACCACTGTGTAGTAGACTGTACAGTAACAGGTCAATGGACAGAGAGAAGGGAAAGTTAACCATAGGAACGTTGTCATTTGGGTKATTTGTAAAATGGCGGTATTCAATCTGAACTGGATAACAAGAAGTAAGCCTACATCTTCTCATGCAGCATTTTTGAGACAATGTGCAGTTGAGCTTATTTTCCCTTCACACTGTAAACATAG
>NW_019944088.1:72630-79656 GCF_002910315.2 Salvelinus sp. IW2-2015
CTGAGCTAGGTGTGTGGTCCAGCGTTCGTAATGTTTCAAACCGTTGTGTTTGTATGTTCGGTCGTGATCGGTTTTGGTTTGGGTCTTGATAAGTTTGTGATGGGCTGTACCTACTATCATGGTGCACTAGTAGGAACGGATAAGGACTACGAGAGAGAAGCAAGAGAGCAGAGAGTGTGTGTGAGATTAGTGTCAGTGGAAGGGTGCTCGTCTTACTATTAGTTACTCTCAGTATGTCCCGTGCTGTAAGCATCCTGTGTGTGTGTGTGTGTAATCGTGGGTGTGTGTGGTAGCACTGTGTCCGTGGGTTGTGCTTGGAGGTAACGACTGGAAATATGAATCACTACGACTTTGTAAGCATTAGAGGATAGGGTACTATTCGGGTTAGACTAGGCATGTTACAAGGTCTACTGATCGGTATCCTACGGCACTTATATAGGATCTCTTTCTGAACATAGGCTAAGAAACATCTAGCTGGGTGGTGGTAGCTTTATACTATTTTTGCTACTTACTACGGTAATGCTCGCTCCGCTAGACAATACTCACTTGATCTAGTAGTTTGCTTATTTGTTAGGGCTGGTTGGAGTATGCCTGGTCTACACTATCTACTATGATTGATGATGTGGTATTACTGTGCTAGTTATGATAGGCGCACTAGTTGATATCGCCGACTACTACGATATTCAGGTATACCGGTAGTACTATGAGTTTGTCTACTAGAGTTCAGTATTTCCAGCCGGACATGTAACGTGATCCTTATCTGCCTCTGCGCGTCTCCCTCCCCCTCGTCTAGGCTCAAGGCAAGATCGACTGAGAAGAACTAAACAACGCAGACATTGTTAAAAAAATTTAATGTTCTACGTAAAACTTGTATATGTTATTGAGGGAGGACTTACATGAATTAGCTAAGTCTTCCCAAGGGCCGCGCTCGATTTAGAAATTAAGTAATAGTTTAAGTGAGATGTTGGAGAAAATGAAGAACGGAGATCAGTTGAATAGTGTAAACGAGCGCCTCGATACCTCCCGATCCCTGCCTGAATTTCAAGCTATGCACGATCTAAAGCGTGGGACTTAATCTAACAGTGCCCTGAAAAGTATATGATTACGCTAAGCCTTTGCTTATACAAACATTTTGTTGTTACAGGCCTGTATATTCTAAAATGATTTACAATCCTATGTTTTTCTCACCACATCTACACACATACCTACACATAATCGACTATCATCACAATTACAGTGCCTGATGAAAGCCTCCACCGTGATATGATTCTGTGACGTAGAAGTTTATCCCGTCAAATTGCCGAAGGGATTACCAAATACAAGCACCTCATCAAATAAACAAGAATGAAAAAGGCCACAGGAGTAGACCAAGGACACCATTAGGCTATGAAGAAACGTGAAACCCAATTGTTGGTGGGAGTGGCGGGCTAAAAGAAATGCGCTTTTTCACCTACGACCAATTCTCTATTCAATATTAAAACAGCCAATACAAAATCAAGAATTGACATAGTATTCCCAAAACCCCGGGTTTACTCCGCGCGCACAAATATCCATGTTATGTGTGACATCTACCACCTTTCGCGGATAGCAGACAATAGAACTTACATGACTTGTGAGTATTTGTGGGGTAAGACTTCTCTAAGACCTTTGCACACCTGGCATATCACCTTGGGTAGTGTAGTGGAACTGCAAGTGATATTGGTAGCTCGCTCATGTGTGGTCTTTCTATAGTTAAAACTCTCCTGCCGCACATTTGAAATAGAATGATTTGCTGGTGGATTAAGCGAGTATTGCTTGACAGACGCAGCCATTGGTTCGACACGGGTCGTTTTGACGCTCATATAAACCCACCAATCACTGCGATTCAATAGGATTTTTCTCGACGGGGCGTGAGCTTTTTAAAGGGTCTCACATCCCTGTAACTAGGGAGACCAATAGTTCACGGTGGGAAGAAATAGGGCTTCAAGTGTTTCTTTCGTCCCAAGTCACTCCAGTGTGTGGTTATAGGTATATTGTCCCTCAAACTGAAGATGTGTCGAATGTGTCTTCAGTGTCTGTTGAACAAGCAGAGCTGAACCCAGGATTTTTGCCTGTGTTGGATACGCTCGGATTGGGGTGTGTATTGGCTGGACTGTGGTTCTGTTCGTCAAAGCGCAGCACTTTTGTGTGAGAATTATATAGAAGAGGGTATCCAGACTGAATGCTAAAGAAGGGCTAAATAAATACATTTTGAGTTTGATTTGATTATTGCTGTTTTGTTTAATCCTAATATACTCCGCTAGTCCCACTTTGCACCAAAAGAAAAATCTGAAAGCTATAGTGTACCATAATTCATACATTGATCTGTCACTGTGCAGCACAACCATGCTTGCATAAAACCTGCAGGTGCGTACATCACGGTTATATCTTGTGCTTTTAGGTGTTGAGATTTTTTTTAGCACTACAAACCAATATCAACTATTTGTATAATAAAGTTTAATATTATCTTTCGTTGGCCAACCGTGTGTATCCCTCAGTTTACTTTTAGTGGGCCCTTTATGCAAACGCTCGATAGTATTGCCCGGTGCAATGTTTTATAGAATTTATGGTTGTTTACGTTGCATGTACGGGTTGTTCGCTTCTCTCTCTGTCACTTAGGTTAGTATCTGTACATGAGAGTGACCGGATACAACGCTAAATGTTGTTAGATCAAGGCCACATTTCCTCCTTCAAGCGTGTTGTCTCGTCACTGTCAACACCGACGATTAGCTTTCTAGTTTATTTGTTTAAGTAGGCCATTGAGGCCTCTTACTGGGTGGAAATTCTGAGGCGGTTTCCTTCTCTCCGGCAAGTGAGTTAAAGGTTGGAAAGATGCCTGTATCGGCCGGCTGGTATGTCCTTGTCTCACTGCTCTGCTCTTTGAGAGTTAGTGACAATGCTACAACTCGCCACACTCACACAACTCACCATGCTCACACGACTTTAATGTCTTCTTTTTGCCCATGCTCATTCAATCCTTGTAAGGTGCCTTGCCTTTGGCGCCGAGGCATTGACGAAAACTCGCCTGCGACTCGTCTGTAGCTGGTTGTGTTGACTCTGATCGCTGATCGTCTATGGTGGCGAAGTAGATAGTCCGACCCTAACGCGGCAGCGTCGATAACAAGCATAAATCGTGCTTTCTTTTAATTGATTACGACGAAGTGAGAGAGAACTTGCAAGAGAGTATAACGACAAAACAAAGATTATCACTGGTCAGGCGTACAAAACAATTGTATAACCGGAGACACCAGGGCGGAATGGCGAGTCATTCTTTTAGGGCGGAGACGCCATATAGGAACAAATATGGTCGTGCTTCCAGAGCACACTGTTAGAGAGTGAACGACTTGAGCGGGCCAAATGAGTCACCAGATCGTGATTACTAGTAAACAACTAGAATCTCAGGAGTGAGCAAGTAATAGAAGGCGTGCCGTAATAAACTATGTTCACACAAATAACAGAGACAAATGATTATAAGATAAACGCACTGTCTCTTGAAAGATTGCAACCAATCCTAGGCAACCATTGATGACATTATAATGGATATTACACCTACGACTTATGGACACTCAATAACCAACTAAAATCCATCAGCCACTCGTTTATCACATTCATTAGCGCAATATAATCCCTAAGACATGCAAAAATCAGGACATACACACTGTCTCCCATGTCACAAGCCATATCCCAACATGTTGCTAAACGAGGCCGCCATACATGGCCCTATTTTCACCCTCCTGACCTCATGCTAAATAATAATATAATAGAGACCAAAAGATAGACTAAATGCGCCAGGGATGACAACCACTGGCGTAAATGAAATATTCACTGCCTCAATCTGTGTGGGGACAGAAAACTGAGGCAAGTCAGTCACCAAAACTATTATTGCACACAGAGTGAGTCATGCACCTTAATATGTGACTTTTTACTCTATATTTAGACTTGCCCCCTAAAAAGGGGGTTATATACTTATTGATCCTGGAGAGATTATGGTGTCTTACATTTTTTTCCTAGAATTGGGAGAACTTAAATGAAGATAAAAATCCTAAACAACATAGGTCTATTGACCACTTGGTGTGGGAAGTAAAGTAGTGGTGTAGTCTAGGGCCACGTGTACGACATAGACGATAAGTCCTTAATCACACGTGAGAGCTGCCTATTATTAAATTCAGACTGTTATCATTAGCAGGCCAGAAACACTTGTGATTGAGGAACAAGTCAGTGGGGCGTGTGTTCGTAGTTGTTCTGTAAAGGTCCATACTGTAAGGCTGTCTGCGCCCTTGTACCTAATTTCCCAACCCTGGAATTAATGATCCTTAGCAACCCCTCAGGACCCCTGATATTATGCACGGAAGGATACCAAACGTGGAACCGTGTGTGATAATACTTGGATCTTCTAGTAAGGCGCCTCGTGAATGACTCTTCCAGCTAGTGATCCTTAGGTAGTAGAATACATTAAATGATAGAATTGTGAAGTGTTGTAGCCAGGGTAGAGTTGAGGCAAGTAAGGCAGTCAGGGCATTACGACTTGGGTGTTACACACAGTGATCTAGGGTAATCCCACCTCCGATCACATAGGTCCCATACACTGATGAACATACCTTTGAATAACTTAGAGCCGGTCTAGGCCTGTTGTATAAATCCACAGCCACTTCTCCCATGGCCCACCGCCTGTACCACCACCTCCTGATCGTATTGCACCTGTAATAGTGTCTAGGCCTGTCATATAATCTTGGTTCACAATAACACTGACTGCAATCCCACTTCAACCAAACCCAGGCGGTGTATCTTGGTACTATTCACCCCTTACTCTTCAAACCCGACTAATAAAAAAATTCAATCTTTGAGAAAGTTTGGTCATTTCCATATTTACTTCTGGGGGGAATGGTCCTTTGTATGAATTCAAATATAGGAAAAGATTAAGAGCATTTTAACACTGATGTGTAGACTGTACAGTAAGCAGGTCAATGGACCGAGAGAAGGGAGAGTTTTATACCATCAGGAACGTTTGTCATTTTGGGTCATTTGTAGTTAAAATGGCGGTATCACTTGAACTCTGGGAACAAGAAGTAAGCCTACATTCTTCTCATGCAGCAATTTTTGAGACAATGTGCAGTTGAGCTTATTTTCCCTCAAACTGTAAACATAGACGTAAACATTGTAAAGCATAGTGTAAACATGTAAACCTGTACAACATAGAGTAAACAACTGTAAAATAGTGTAAACACTGTAACACTGTAACATAGAGTTAAACACTGTAAACATCAGTGTAAACAACTGATAACACTGTCAACATTAGGTAAACAGAGTAAAGACTGCAACATAGAGTAAACATAGTGTAAACACTGTAAAACATAGCAGGAAACACTGTAAAACATAGAGTAACACATGTCACATAGTGTAAATATGTAAATAGGCTAAACACTGTAAACATAGAGCAAACACTGTTAAACATAGAGTAAACACTGTACAACATAGTGTAACACTGTAAACATAGTGTAAACACTGTCAAATAGAGCAAACAACTTTTAAACATGGTGTAAGCACTGTAAACATAGCGTAGAACACTGTCAACATAGTGTAAATACTGCAACCACCAGCTCCATGAATCTAACATGCATTCTTACAGCAAAGGACCCATATGTGTTTATCCCTGACAGCACTGAAACCAGCTTGGCGGCTTTTTAATTGAATATAGCCCTTAGATAGTAAACAATAAACAAAGGGTCATATTCCTCAGGAGTGTGATGTGGTAGTGCAGTCAATATATTATTGACTATAAACTAGGTGGAAGTGGTAAAGGCACATTTGTATGGTTCTGATTWAAAAAATATGTATTTTGCCATGTGTATATTATACACCTGAAAATGTAAAACATAAACCTGAGTTAAAGCTGCAACACAGCCTAACCCAGAGTGGAATCCCCTAAGGGAAATATGATCTAACAAGTTACAGGTTCTATATTTATTATGTACATATGATTTATACAAAGGGTGTGTCTAATCCTGAATGCTGATTGGTTAAAACCGCATTCCAGCCGGTGRCTATTCCACAAGTTACCACAGGCTAAATCTATGARGTTAAAATGCCTATTTACTCTGTTCCATCTGACTGCGCAATKCACTGTCTCATCAGCCCAGCCAGGCAATTTATAAACTTGATGTCCACTATATAAAGCATCTAGACATGATTTATTGTAGACTAACATTTAGTTATCAATGTCTCAACAGTGTAAAACTTGCTGTCTGTCTCTCCGATATTTGCAACATTGTTTCAATATTCAAATTCGATCTCCAGCTGCCCCATAGTAATGAACGTGTCGGGACTCGTGAAGGAGACAGACAGGCATGCAGCGTTTCTCCGCCAGTCAAAATCATGAATCAGCTGGCKTAATTTTTATGGATATATACAAAGAAATGTCAATGGAAAAAAGTGCAGCTAGTTTGCAGTCTTTCCAGCTTCAGTTTGAAGTGATTGTGTTAGCTGTGTTGTTGGCTAGCTCCTCTGAACAACAGTGTCCTGACAAGAGAGCACATTTRRTATGCCAGGTGAAWTAGKGCATCATTAGCTCATTGCTATGGATGTATCCAAATKAATGTCACTAGAAAARAGCTTAAASAAATGCAAATGTAGCTACTTTGCTGTTATTCTAGCTGCTTGTTTATGTGACTGTAAATTAGCTGTAGATGGCTAGCTAGCAAGCAAGAGATAAGAATGTTGCCAGCCAGTAAGGAAATGGAACATTTAGAACGAATGACTTGGTCGCGTCCATAGATACAGAACAAAAATACTGAACAACTGAGTCGCATCTCTAACCAACNGTAAACACTGTAAACATAGAGTAAACACTGTAAACATAGAGTAAACATTGTAAAAATTGCGTAAACACTGTAAACATAGAGCAAACACTGTAAACATAGAGTAAACACTGTAAACATAGCGTAAACACTGTAAACATAGAGTAAACATAGTGTAAACACTGTAAACATAGTGTAAACACTGTAAACATAG
>NW_019944088.1:82387-87291 GCF_002910315.2 Salvelinus sp. IW2-2015
GATCCCCAGGGTATTTGAAATGTGGTCGGTGGATGGGTATTCCCAGCATGACAATGACCACCAATAACACACAGCCAAGGCACAAAGGAGCTGGCATCAAGAAGAAGACATTAAGGGTCTGAGTGGCCTAGCGCAGGTCTCCAGACCTTAATCCATAGGAAAAATCTGTGGAGGGAGCTGAAGGGTTCGAGTTTGCCAAACGTGTCAGCCTCGAACCTTAATGCTTGAAGAAAGATCCTGCAAAGAGGAGTGCGGACAAAATCCCGTCCTGAGATGTGTTGCAAACCTGGTGGCCAACGTACAAGAACGTCTGACCTCTGTGATTGCCAACGAGGGGTTTTGCCACCAGTTACAATATGTGGTGCAGAAGGGTCAATAACTTATTTCCCTCATTGATCTGTAAGATGCCAAATCAATTCATCACATTTGACATGCGTTTTCTGGATTTTTTTGTTGAGATTCTGTCTGCTCACTGTTCAAATAAACCTACCATTAAACATATAGACTGATCAGTTTTTTAGGCCAGGGGCAACCGTACAAATCAGGCAGGGGGATCAATATTTCTTTCCCTCACTGTAGTCATGGTCTATGTAGTACGGTGCCTCCATAGGTCTGTTTCTGGATTGGGGAGCTGTAGAGAGACTTCTGGGAACTGTCATTGTGGGTGGTCATGCTATGGGTGTCTGAGCTGTGTGGCTAGTCGTTTAAACAAGACAGCTACATGCTTTCAACATGGTCAATAGCCTCTCACAAATACAAGTAGTGATGATAGTCAATTTCTCCTCTACTTTGAGCCAGGAGAGAGTGTGTGCATGCATATTACTTAATGTTTGGCTCCTCGTGTTCGTATAGCCACAGGGCCAGCCGCTGCTGCCTTGCTGAGCCCATTGCATTTTCTAAGTCCCTCTTTGTAGCACTCTGACCGTACAGACTGAAAGGAACTGCGCTTGGTTTATAGTGCTGTTAAGAAGGTAGAATAGGGGCCTGGTAGGACCGCGCCTTGTTTGATAGTGCTGTTAAGAGAATGTGTAGAACTAGAGCCTGTAGACCTTGCCTTGTTGATAGATGCGTTAAGAAAGGTAGAAACTAGGCCGTGTTAGGACCTGGCCTGGGTTTATAGTGCTGTCAAGAAGGGTAGGAAACTAGGAGGGCCTGTGGACCTGCTCTTGTTGATAGTGCTGTAAGAAGGTAAGAACAAGAGCCTGTAGGAACCTGCACTGTTGATAGTGCTGTTTAAAGAGTAGAAACTACGGGCCTTGTAGACCTGCCCGTCGTATGTTGCATAGTGCCTAGTTAACGAAGTTAGATGAGAGACTAGGGCCTATGGACCTGCCTTGTGATAGTGCTGTTAAAGAAGGTAGAAACTAGGGGCGTAGGACCTGCCTTGTTGATAGGCTTGTTTAAGAGTAGGTTAGAACGGAAGGGGCCTGTAGGACCTGCTTGTTGAAGTGCTGTTAAGAAAGTAGAGAGCACTAGCGGGGCCTGGTCGGACCTGCCTTTGTTGGATCTAGTGCTGTTAAGAAGGCTAAGACAATAGCGGCCTTGGTCCAGGGACCTGCCTCTGTTGAAGGTGTGTTAAGACGAAGTAGAGACCTAGGCCTGTAGGGACCTTGCCTTTTGATAGTTCTGTGTCAAGAAGGTAGAGACTAGAGCCTGTAGCGACTGCCTTGTTGATAGTGTTGTTAAGAAGTAGAGACTAGAGCCTGTAGGACCCTTGGCCTTTGTTATAGTTGTTGTTAAGAAGGTAGAGACTAGGGCCTGTTAGGACGTGCCTTTTGTGATGGTGTTGTATAAGAAGGTAGAGAGCTAGGCGCCTGTGGACCTGCTCTGCTTGATAGTGCTGTTAAGAGGTAGAGACTAGAGCCTGTAAGGACCTGCCTTGTGATAGTGTTGTTAGAAGGAAGAGCTAGGCCTGGGAGGACCTGCCCTTGTTGTAGTGGCCTGTTAAGAGGTAGAGACGTAGGAGCCTGTAGGACCTGCCTTGTTCAAGCTGCTGTTAAGAAGGTATAGAACTAGAGCCTGTAGACCTCTTCTTGTCGCCTGTTGACTAGTGCTGTCAAGAAGGTAGAGACTAGCAGCCTGTAGGACGGCCTTGTTGTAGTGTTGTTAGAAGGTAGAGACCTTAGAGCATGTAGGGACCTGCCTTGTTGATATGCTTGTTGAAGAAGTAAGACTAGGGCCCGGTAGTGACCGTTGCCTTGGATGATGTTGTTAGAGTTAGAGACGTAGGCCTGTAGGACCTGCCTTGTTGGATAGTTGCTGTTAAGAACGGTACGAGCACTAGGCCTGAGGCACTGCCTTGCTGATATGTGTTGGTTGAAGGTAGAAACTAGGGCCTGTAGGACCGTCGTTCTTGTATGTGTCTGTTAAAGAAGAGAGCAGCTCTTTTATGGATCGGACTTGCTCGCCCTCTACTAGTTTTGTATCAATATGTTGTTTTGACCCGATGGCCGTTTACCGATCCCAGGGTTACTCCAAGCAGTTTAGTCACCTTCAACCTTGCCGCAATTTTCCCACATTCTTTATTACAAGATTTAGTTCAGGTTTGAGGGTATAGTGAATGATTTGTGCTTAAATACAATGCTTTTAGTTTTGGAAATATTTAGGACTAACTTATTCCTTGCCACCCATTCTGAAACTAACTGTAGGTCTTTGTTAAGTGTTGCAGTCATTTCAGTTGCTGTAGTAGCTGATGTGTTTAGTGTTGAGTTATCCGCATACATAGACACACTGGCTTTACTCAAAGCATGTCGTTAGTAAACATTGAAGAAAGTAAGGGGCCTAGACAGCTTCCACAGCTGCCTTGTGGAATTCCTGATTCTACCTGGATTATGTTGGAGAGYCGTCCATTAAAGAACACCCTCTGTGTTCTGTTAGACAGGTAACTCTTTATCCACAATATAGCAGGAGGTGTAAAGCCATAATACATYGGTTTTTCCAGCAGCAGACTATGATCGATAATGTCWAAAGRGGCACTGAAGTCTAACAAAACAGTTCCAACAATCTTTTTATCATAYATTTCTCTCAGCCAATCATCAGTCATTTGTGTAAGTGATGTGCTTGTTGAATGTCCTTCCCTATAAGCGTGCTGAAAGTCTGTTGTCAATTTGTTTACTGTAAAATAGCACTGTATCTGGTCAAACACCATTTTCCCCAAAACTTTACTACGGGTTGGTAACAGGCTTATTGGTCGGCTATTTGAGCCAGTAAAGGAGGCTTTACRACTCTAAGGTAGAGGCCTGAGGGCACACACTTTCTAGTACGCTTAAATTGAAGATATGGCAAATAGGAGWGGCAATATCGTCCTCTATTATCCTCAGTKATTTTCCATCCAAGTTGTCAGACCCTGGTGGCTTGTCATTGTTGATAGACAACWATACTTTTTTCACCTCTTCCGGACTCACTTTACGGAATTCAAACTTACAATTTTTGTCTTTAATAATTTGGTCATATATACTTGGATGTGTAGTGCCACACAAGCTCACAGAACGGGACRGCCGAGTGCTGAAACGTGTAGCGCATTAAAATAGTCTGTGCTCGGATACAACAAAATGTTCCAAACTGCCTCTGGAAGCAACGTCAATACAAGAACTGTTCGTCGGGAGCTTCATGAAATGGGTTTCCATGGCCGAGCAGCCGCACACAAGCCTAAGATCACCATGCACAATGCCAAGCGTGAGGGCTGGAGTGTGTGTAAAGCTCGCCGTCCCACTGCGACATCTGGAGCGGTGGAAATACGTTCCTGGATGATGAGTGTCATTCTTTGTACCACCTCTGGGCAGTCCGACGGACAGAGTCTGCGGCTTGTGGGGATACCGTAACCCATAATGCAGTAGTGCCAACTGTTAAAGTTTGGTTCGAGGAAGAATTATGGTTCTGGGCTGTTTTCATGGGTTCGGCCTAGGCCCCTTAGTTTCAGTGAAGGGATCTTAGACGCTACAGGCATTACAATGACAGTTCTACGACGAATTCTATGCTTCCAACTTTGCCCTTGTTCCTGTTTTCAGCATGATAATGCCCCATGCCACAAAGCAGATCCATACAGAAATAGTTTGTCGAAGTCGTTGCAAGAACGTGATGGCCTGCACAGAGCCCTGACCTAACCCCATTGAACACACCTTTGGGATGAATTGGAACGCGACTGCGAGCAGGCGCTATCACCAACGCCAGTCCCGACCTCACTAATCGTCTTGTGGCTAGATGAAGGGCAAGTTCCCGCAGCAATTTCCAACATCTAGTGGATAAAGCCTTTCCCGAAGAGGAGGCTTTATAGCAGCAAAGGGGGGGAGACAACTCCATAATATGGTCTTATTGATATTGGAATTGAAATGTTTCACGAGCAGGTGGTTCCACATTTACTTTTGTGATAAGTGTATCTCTCGCTCTCTCTCTGCTTGCTTCTCCTTCATTTTTAAAAGAAATGTATTTTCAATAAGCTGTTCGGGGACTATATGTTTTATCTACTCTCTTTTGAGTCACTACTCACCACATTTTAGTACAATGCGTGCGTGTACGCTAGCTGTAAGCTTTATGCTTTCAGTATTAGATTCATTTTCTGATTGAGTTGATTGGCATGGACACACTGTTCAGCTTCAGTGCTGCAAGAGCTCTGATTAGTTGGAGGACGTACTTCCGGAAATGTGAGATAATTATTTAATAGTATATGGAAGTGGTGAGAACCGAGTGAGCCTCCTAGGTTTTGTTTTGAAGTCAATGTAACCAAGGAGGATGGAAAATAGACTGTTCATTCTGGCTACACCGATTGTGCTACACCAGTGTGTTAAAATACTTGCAAAGTACTACTTAAGTCGGTTTTTCGGGGGTATTCTGTACTCTCTTTTAGCTATTGTGTAGTTTCTGGAAAAACTTTTACTTTTACTTCACTACCATTCCTAAAGTAAAGA
>NW_019944089.1:0-6458 GCF_002910315.2 Salvelinus sp. IW2-2015
TCAGCCAGTTGGGTGATGAAGTGCACTTCCTTCAATTGTCCATTTGAAGGAGATGGGGGGGGCTGTCTCCGTCCGTCTGTCTCCGTCTGTCTGTCTCCGTCTGTCTGTCTCTTTCTCTCTCGGGATGCATTTGTTTGGTGGGAGTGGGAATGGCATCTCACGTAGTGAAACCGTCCCGGTCTCTCCACCATGGGTTCAGATGTATGCCTGAGTCTAATGTTACAGTGGAGGATGTTCTCCTCGCCGTGGAAGAACAGGCCATGAAAGTCTTTCAACTGTTTCGTGAATGAATAACGCAGTCGGTGTTTCTGAAATTGGAGCTCCTTGTCAACTGGCTGGTTGAGACAGGTGTTACTATAAATGTTGTATTTTTGCAGATCACGCAGCTGTTCTCTCCGGCTACGCGGTTTACTATACCCAATGTACCACTGTTCATTCTCGATGGCGACCTGATGCGAGAGCACTTAACAGGACATTTGCCCAATGAAATAGTTATTACTTGGATGTAAAAACCGTTGAAACATGTTACCGCAAATCGGCTCTAACACCGCTTGTAGAAGGCAGGTTTTCATGTGTTTGGACACACCGACAAAAAATGTAGATATTTCATGTCAGGTGTTATATGCAGGGAAAGCCTAAATGGTTTATGTGAATATAGGGAGTTGGACGTGTTTTGATTGTGGGGAGATTGGACATAAGCAACAGGCATGCAGGAACAGGGAGCGGTGCCAAAAGGGCACTGATGGACCCTCAGTCACGTCTGGCTCCAGATCTGAGATTGGGGCGGGGAAGCCCTGGCCTCTAGCAGGGTCCAGACTCAACCACAACCATTGGATTTGCAAGGTTCCGTCGCACGTACTGTGAATGAGGTAGCTGAGGTTGCCGTGGTGGTGGGCTCAGGGCCAGGTGTGATAGTGACTGAGCACCCTGCAGTGGTTACAGAGGGTACTGGCAACACGGACTCCAAGGCTGATACACCAGTCTCACAGACAACGGAAAATAATGGTCCCAATGTAATTACAGACACGCAGGGTGATGTGCCCAGTGAAATT
The DNA here is from genome assembly GCF_002910315.2 of Salvelinus sp. IW2-2015. Taxonomy (NCBI): domain Eukaryota; kingdom Metazoa; phylum Chordata; class Actinopteri; order Salmoniformes; family Salmonidae; genus Salvelinus; species Salvelinus sp. IW2-2015. The sequence continues at coordinate 1,053 of NW_019944089.1, forward strand.
ATAGACAAGAAGGGTGATATATTGGGGAGGGGTTGGGGGCAGTGGGGGGAGCTGGCGGGTTCTGGATTACCTTCACACATTAGACCAGGTTGACGATTTTTTGCAGGATTCATTTGGATACAATGATTGACATAAAATATTTCTTCCCTGCAGTTTATCAGGACAGTTAATCATATTAAGTGGCTTTGGACGAAGTCAGTCAGAAGAATCTGAAGGCCCATGTTGCAAGAGTAAGTAAAGGAAAAGGTCAAGCAAAAGGAAAGACAGACGATGGGTCTGATCGTGATTACCTCTGACGATGGGTCTGATCGTGATTACCTCTGATGATGGGTCTGATCATGATTACCTCTGATGATGGGTCTGATTAGGCCCAGGTGCCACTGGGGTTAGGATTAGGCACAGGCCCCACTGAGGTTAGGATTAGGCACATGCCCCACTGAGGTTAGGATTAGGCACAGGCCACACTGGGGTTAGGATTAGGCACAGGCCTAACTGGGGTTAGATTAGGCCCAGGTGCCACTGGGGTTAGGATTAGGCACAGGCCCCACTGAGGTTTAGGATTAGGCCACAGGCCCCACTGAGGTTAGGTTTAGGCCCAGGCCACACTGAGGTTAGGATTAGGCACAGGCCCCACTGAGGTTATGATTAGGCACAGGCCACACTGGGTTAGGATTAGGCACAGGCACACTGGGTTACGTTTAGGCACAGGCCCCACTGAGGTTATGATTAGGCACAGGCCACTGAGGTTACGTTTAGGCACAGGCCACACTGGGGTTAGAATTAGGCACAGGCACACTGGGCTTACGTTTAGGCACAGGCCCCACGAGTTATGATTAGGCACAGGCCAACACTGAGGTTACGTTTAGGCACAGGCCACACTGGGGTTAGGATTAGGCACAGGCCTAACTGGGGTTAGGATTAGGCCCAGGTGCCACTGGGGGTTAGGATTAGGCCCAGGTGCACTGGGGTTAGGATTAGAAACAGGCCCCACTTGGTGTTAGGATTAGAAAACAGGCCCACTGAGGTTAGGATTAGGCACAAGCCCCACTGAGGTTATGATTAGAGACAGGCCCCACTGGGGTTAGGATTAGGCACAGGCCCCACTGAGGTTTATGATTAGGCACAGGCCTAACTGGGGTTAGGATTAGGCAACAGGTGCCCACTGGTGTTAGGATTAGGCACAGGCCCCACTGAGGTTAGGATTAGGCACAGGCCCCACTGAGGTTATGATTAGGCACAGGCCACACTGGGGTTAGGAATAGGCACAGGTGCCACTAGGGTTACGTTTAGGCACAGGCCCCACTGAGGTTATGATTAGGCACAGGCCACACTGAGGTTATGATTAGGCACAGGCCACACTGGGGTTAGGATTAGGCACAGGGCCACACTGGGGTTAGGATTAGGCACAGGCCACACTGGGGTTAGGATTAGGCACAGGCCCCACTGAGGTTATGATTAGGCACAGCCACAGCTGGGGTTAGGATTAGGCCACAGGCCACACTGGGGTTATGATTAGGCACAGGCCACACTGGGTTAGGATTAGGCACAGGCCACACTAAGGTTATGATTAGGCACAGGCCCCACTGAGGTTATGATTAGGCAGAGGCCACACTGGGGTTAGGATTAGGCACAGGCCTAACTGGGGTTATGATTAGGCACAGGCCACACTGAGTGTTATGATTAGGCACAGGCCACACTGAGGTTATGATTAGGCACAGGCCCCACTGAGGTTAGGATTAGGCAGAGGCCACACTGGGGTTAGGATTAGGCACAGGCCTAACTGGGGTTATGATTAGGCACAGGCCCCACTGAGGTTAGGATTAGGCCCAGGCCCCACTGAGTTAGGATTAGGCACAGGCCACACTGGGGTTATGATTAGGCACCAGGTGCCACTGAGGTTATGATTAGGCACAGGCCCCACTGAGGTTATGATTAGGCACAGGCCTAACTGGGGTTAGGATTAGGCACAGGCCCACTGAGGTTAGGATTAGGCACAGGCCCCACTGAGGTTAGGATTAGGCACAGCCCCACTGAGGTTAGGATTAGGCACGATGTCACTGGGGTTATGTCAAAGGGTGAGGGGAATGTTCTGTCTTCGGCTGGGGTAACCAACTAAACTACAGGAGCCTGTTTATATCTCACTGTGGGGGAGGGAACAAAAAGGAGAAAACCACTGTCTCAATTAATATAGGAAAGTATAAGTGCTTATAAAAAGCAGGGGGTGAAACCATTTATATTCTCCCTACAAGTAAAACTAAATGCTCTTCAACCGATCGCTGCCTGCACCTGCCCGCCCGTCCTGCATCACTACTCTGGACAGTTCTGACTTCAGAATATGTGGGACATCTACAAATACCTAGGTGTCTGGTTAGACTGTAACTCTCCTTCCAGACTCACATCAAAACATCTCCAATCCAAAGTTAAAATCTAGAATTGGCTTCCTATTTCGCAACAACAATCCTTCACTCATGCTGCCAAACATACCCTCGTAAAACTGACCATCCTACCGATCCTCGACTTTGGCGATGTCATTTACAAAATAGCCTGCAATACTCTACTCAACAAACTGGATGCAGTCTATCACAGTGCCATCCGTTTTGTCCACAAAGCCCCATATACTACCCACCACTGCGACCTGTACGCTCTCGTTGGCTGGCCCTCACTTCATACTCGTCGCCAAAACCACTGGCCTCCAGGTCATCTACAAGACCCTGCTAGGTAAAGTCCCCCCTTATCTCAGCTCGCTGGTCACCATAGCAGCACCCATCTGTAGCACGGCGCGCTCCAGCAGGTATATTCTCCTCTGGTCACCCCCAAAACCAATTCCTCCTTTGGCTACCTCTCCTTCCAGTTCTCTGTGCCAATGACTGGAACGAACCACAAAATCTCTGAAACTGGAAACATTATCTCCCTCACTAGCTTTAAGCACCAGCTGTCAGAGCAGCTCACAGATTACTGCACCTGTACATAGCCCATCTATAATTTAGCCCAAACAACTACCTCATCCCCTACTGTATTTATTTATTTATTTTGCTCCTTTGCACCACATTATTATTATATTTCTACTTTGCACATTCTTCCACTGCAAATCAACCATTCCAGTGTTTTACTTGCTATATTGTATTTACTTTGCCACCATGGCCTTTTTTTTGCCTTTACCTCCCTTATCTCACCTCATTTGCTCACATTGTATATAGACTTATTTCTTACTGTATTATTGACTGTATGTTTGTTTTACTCCATGGTGTAACTCTGTGTTGTTGTGTGTTGTCGAACTGCTTTGCTTATCTTGGCCAGGTAATTGTAAATAAGAACATGTTCTCAAACTAGCCTACCTGGTTAAATAAAGGTGAAATAAATAAAAAAAATTAACAAGCAACAGGACAGAAATAAGGTAAGGAAGTATATTCTTGCAAACCATATACACAACTCAAACCAAAAAAAAATAAATATATAGTTTCATAGACAGTGTTTTGTTAACCCTCTTGTATTTCATTACCCCACAGGTGATGTCGCTGCCACTCCTAGAGGTCAGCAGCGCAGATTAAACAACAGGTAAGTGGAGACTTTTATTTCGTTTTTGGGACAGGCACAATTGAGGTTGAACTTTTATTGTGAAGTTCCCTTTTTCTAATTTATGACAGGTTTTCCTTTTGAAGGGTAAGTGAAGCCCCAGCTAAAACAAGAAATACAATCCTTGTGAAGGAGTTATATCATGTTGACCTACATTGCAGCTTGTAGCCAAGAAGGACTCCTCCATCAAGGTAGGACGAACAATATATACTGCAGGAAATGTACTAACAATTAAAAATAATATACAATAGTGCTTTTCATTCGCAGAAAAAAGTAACATGCTGGTCCTTTTTGTAAATAGAAGAAATAAAAAACACACAATTTCAAATTCATTTATTAGTACATTCCCGGAGCCAATACATCTCTCCTCCCGATGTAAATCTCTTAACCCATAAAGGGAGCTCCACCTTTCTGTCTCCCGAAGCTCCACCTGCTGTCTCCGAAGCTCCACCTGCTGTCTCCGAAGCTCCACCTGCTGTCTCCGAAGCTCCACTGCCTGTCTCCGAAGCTCCACCTGCCTGTCTCCGAGCTCCACTGCTGTTCCGAAGCTCCACCCTGCTGTCTCGAAGCTCCAGCTGCTGTTTTCCGAAGCTCCACCTGCTGGTCTCCGAAGCCATGCTGTTCCGAGCTCACCTGCTGTTTCCGAAGCTCCAGCTGCTGTTTCCAAGCTCCACCTGCTGTCTCCGAAGCTCCACCTGCTGTCCTCCGAAGTTCCACCTGCTGTCCCGAAGCTCCAGCCTGCTGTCTCCGAAGCTCCACCTGCTGTCTCCGAGCTCCACCTGCTGTCTTCCGAAGCTCCACCTGCTGTCTCCGAAGCTCCACCTGCTGTTCTCCGAAGCTCCACCTGCTGTTCCGAAGCTCCACTGCTGTCTCCGAAGCTCCACTGCTGTCTCGAAGCTCCAGCTGTGTCTCCGACCTCCCAGCTCTGTCTCCGAAGCTCCACATGCTGTCTCCGAAGCTCCACCTGCTGTCTCCGAAGCTCCACCTGCTGTCTCCGAAGCTCTCCAGCCGCTGTCTCCGAAGCTCCAGCCGCTGTCTCCGAAGCCTCCAGCCGCTGTCTCCGAAGCTCCAGCCGCTGTCTCCGAAGCTCCAGCCGCTGTCTCCGAAGCTCCAGCCGCTGTCTCCGAAGCTCCAGCCGCTGTCTCCGAAGCTCCAGCCGCTGTCTCCGAGCTCAGCGCTGTCTCGAAGCTCCACCCGCTGTCTCGAAGTGTGTCTGGTCTCTGGTGTATCTGGATATCTTCAGACTGCGGCTTCCTTTACTGCCATACCTGATGGTATGTTTGTGTAGAGGAGTCTATGTCTATGGTAAACAAGTATGCATGGGCTGGGACTGGGATGGTGTGAAGTGTGTCTATGTATCCTTGATGGAGTCTGGCGTGTTTCTGTGAGATGGGGTTGAGGAAATGGTCTTTAACCTCAGCTGCCGCGAGGACTCACTCTCACAATCTGAGATGATGGGTCTCCTCGGAGAGACCTGGAAAGGGGCGCGTTCTGTTTCTGGTGCTTTAATGAATTTTTGGTCGAAGATAAACATCTCTGTCTAGGTATGTCTGGTCCATCTAAATAGTGTTTTTGATTCGTAATGTCTGACTAGTGTGATTGTATGCATCTAAGTGGAATGGGAATGTAGTGTAATGTGTTGGAGAGTTGCCGGTTTGCTTCCAGGAGGTATTGTTGGTTATCCATTATGATATATATATATAGATATAGATATATACTATGATATATATTATCCTAGAGCCTTTATCTGCTGCTTTAATTGTCATATGTTTGTTTGAACGTACGTTTGCTATGGATAATCTTTCTTCTAGAGTAATGTTATTGTAGTGTAGA
>NW_019944089.1:6483-23785 GCF_002910315.2 Salvelinus sp. IW2-2015
ATAATACTTCCCCTTCCCCAGAGTCGGCAGGATCAACACCTAACTCCCCTTCCCCAGGTGTGGCGTTGGATAATCACACTACTTCCCCAGGTGGGCTGATCACACTACTTCACTTACCCAGAGTCGGCTGGATCACACTACATCTCCTTCCCGGGGGGCTGGATCACACTATTCCCCAGGTGGGCTGGGTCACACCTACTTCCCTTCCCCAGGGTCGGCTGGATCACACACTTCTCCGGGGGCTGTAACTACTCCCCAGGGTGGTGGATCACATCAACTCTTCCCCTCCCCAGGGTCGACTGGATTACAACTCACTATCCCCTTCCCAGGGGGTGGAGATCACACCCTACTTCCCATTCCCCAGAGGTGGGCCTGGAATCACACTACTTCCCCATTCCAGGGTCGGTTTGGATCACACAACTCCATTCCCAGGATCTGGCGGAATCATCAACTACTTCCCTTCCCCGGTGGGCTGGAAAAATTTCAGGCTGGCATCCAACTTCCCCTTCCCCAGAGGGGCAAGGATCACACACTACACTTCACCCAGCGGGGCTGATCACACCTATTCCCCTTCCCCAGGTGGCTGGATCACACCACTTCCCCTTCCCCAGGGTGGGCTGATCACACTACTATCCCTTCCCCAGGTGGGCTGATACACTACTTCCCCATTCCCCAGCTGGGCTGGATACACACTAGCTTCCCCTTCCCCAGGTGGCTGGATCACACTACTTCCCAGCTGGGCTGATATCACACAATACATTCCCTTCCCCAGTCGGCTGAATCACACCACTTCCCTTCCCCAGGTTGGCTGAGATAACACCACTTCCCAAGTGCGGCTGGATAACCACTATTCCATTCCCCAGGGTGGCTGATACACACTACTTCCCATTCCCCGAGGTGCGTGCGATAAACACTCACTTCCCCAGGGTGGCTGGATCACACTACTTCCCCAGGGTGGGCTGATCACACTACTATCCCCATGGTGGGCTGGATCACACTACCTTCTCCTCAGTTGTGGCTGGATCACACCACCTTCCCCAGGGTGGCTGGATCAACACTACTTCCCCAGGGTGGCTGGAATCACACTAACTCCCAGTTGGGCCTGGAATCACACACTATCTTCCCCAGGTGGGCTGATCACACACTTCCCCTTCCCAGGGTGGCTGGATCACACTAACTTCCCCTTCCCCAGGGTGGCTGGATCACACTAATTCCTTCCCAGGGTGGCTGGATCACAACTACTTCCCCTTCCCCAGTGCTGGATCACACTACTTCATTCCACGTGGCTGGAATCCACCCACTTCCCCTTCCCCAGGGTGGGCTGGATCACACTACTTTCCCCAGGGTTGCTTGGATCACACTACTTCCCCTTCCCAGGTCTGCGATACCCCCAGATCCCAGGGTGCGACACACTACTTCCCACGTGGGCTGGATCAACACTACTTCCCATTCCCCCAGGTGGGCTGATCACACTACTTCCCCTTCCCCAGGGTGGTTGATCACACTTACTTCCCACAGAGCGTGGCGGATCACACTAACTTCCCCTTCCCCAGGCTGGCTTATCACACTACATTCCCCAGGTGGGCTGACGATCACACCACTTCCCCTTCCCAGGGTCGGGCGTATCACACACACTTCCCCTTCCCCAGGTTGGGCTGATCACAACACTTCCCCTTCCCCAGGTGGCTGGATCACACCACTTTTCCCCCTTCCCCAGGGGTGCTTGATCACACCACTTCCCCCTTCCCCAGGGTTGCCTGGATCACACTACTTCCCATTCCCCAGGTGGGCTGGATCACACTACTTTCCCATTCCCAGATTGGGCTGGATCACACTACTTCCCCTTCCCCAGGTTGGGCTGGATCACACTACTTCCCCAGGTGGGCTGGATCACAACCACTTCCCACTCCTTCCCCAGGGTGGCTGGATCACACTACTTCCCCTTCCCAGGGGGCTGATCACACAACTTCCCCTTCCCCAGGTGGGCTGGATCACACTACTTCCATTCTCCAGGTGGGCTGGATACACACCACTTCCCTTCCCCAGGGTGGGCTGGATCACACTACTTCCCCTTCCCCAGGGTCGGCTGGATCACACTACTTCCCATTCCCAGGTGGCTGGATCACAACTACTTCCCCTTCCCCTGGTCGGCTGGATCACACCACTTCCCCTTCCCCAGGTGGGCTGGATCACACTACTTCTCCCCAGGGTGTGGCTGGAATCACACTTACTTCCCTTCCCCAGGTCGGCTGGATCACACCACTTCCCCATCCCCAGGGTTGGTGGATCACACTACTTCCCATTCCCCAGGTGTGGGCTGGATCACACTACTTCCCCTTCCCCAGCTGGGCTGATCACACTACTTCCCCTTCCCCAGGGGGCTGGATCACACACTTCTCCAGCTGGGCTGATCAAATATCCCCTTCCCCAGGTGGCTGATACATCACTACACTACTTCCCTTCCCCAAGGGTCGCTGGAATAACACTACTCCCCAGGGGGCTGGATCACACTACTCCCCAGGTCGGCTGTAAATCACACTACTTCCCCAGGGTGGCTGGATCACACACTACTTCCCCTTCCCGGGTGCTGGAATCAACACTCTTCCCAGGGTGCTGATCACCACCCACTTCCCCAGGGTGGCTGAATCACACTACTTCACACAGTGGCTGGATCACACTACTTCCCCAGGGTGGCTGGATAACACTACTTCCCCTTCCCCAGGATGGCTAGATCACAACTACTTCCCATTCCCCAGGTTGGCTGGAATCACACTACTTTCTCCCCAGTGGGCTGGATACACACTACTTCCCCAGGTGCTGGAATCACACCACTTCCCCGTTCCCCAGAGTGGCTGGATCACTACTATCCCATTCCCATGGTGGGCTGGATCACACACTTACTTCCCCAGGGTGGGCTGGATCACACACTTCCCATTCCCCAGGTGGGCTGGATCACACTACTTCCCCTTCCCCAGGGGGGCTGGATCACACTACTTCCCATTCCCCAGGTGGGCTGGATACACCACCTTCCCCCTTCCCCAGGGTGCGACTATCACACTACTTCCCCAGGGTGGGCTGGATCACACTACTTCCCCTTCCCCAGGGTGGGCTGTATCACACCACTTCCCATTCCCCAGGGTGGCTGGATCCACTAACTCCCATATCTCCCAGGTGGCTGATCACCCTTCCATTCCCCAGGGTGGGTCTGGATCACACTACATTTCAACCATTCCCCAGGGTGGGCTGGATCACACCACTTCCCATTCCCCAGGTGGCTGGATCACACTACTTCCCCAGGGTGGGCTGGAATCACACCACTTCCCCAGGGTGGGCTGGATCACACTACTTCCCCATTCCCAGGGTGGGCTGGATCACACTACGTCCCATTCCCAGAGTGGGCTGGATCCCACTACTCCCATTCTCCAGGTTGGGCTGGATCACACTACTTCCCCAGGGTGGGCTGCAATCACACCACTTCCCATTTCCCAGGTGGGCTGGATCACACCTTCTGCCCATTTCCCAGGGTGGCTGGATCACACTACTTCCCCAGGGTTGGCTGGGCCCCTTGCCCCATTGCAGAATGTCTCGGCAAGCGGGAGCCCTTCCCCCTTGGTTTCAGCACAGCTACACAGCGACGGATCTTGGGAATCTTTAACCCCACTATAATATCCTCTTACAGTTTAACACATGAACAGAGGAACTGTCAGATAACCTGATACATTAATTACAGATTGTCTATCGGTTATTTAGCATGTAATAAAGTCATCAGTTGATAGACATAACTCTACTTTTCCAATCATTACCGCCACACTAAAATAGATACTGTGCGTCTTCATGAGACTATGATCATTATTGTTTGACTTGTGACGTCCGGTGAACTGTTGTTATGTGTGTTGTTGTGTTTGTGGCTGTGATTGTGTGTGTGATGTGTGTGTTGTGTGTGTGTGTGTTGTGTGTGTTGGTGTGTGTGTGTGTGTGTGTGTGTGTGTGTGTGTGTGGTGTGGGTGTGTGTTGTGTGTGTGCTGTGATTGTGTGTCGTGGTGTGTGTGTGTGTGTGTTCAGACTAATCAGCCAGTTGGTGATGAAGTGCACTTCCTTCAATTGTCCATTTGAAGGAGATGGGGGGGCTGTCTCCGTCCGTCTGTCTCCGTCTGTCTGTCTCTCCGTCTGTCTGTCTCTTTCTCTCTCGGGAGCATTTGTTTGGGAGTGGGAATGGCATCTCACGTAGTGAAAACCGTCCCGGTCTCTCCACCATGGGTTCAGATGTATGCCTGAGTCTAATGTTACAGTGGAGAGATGTTCTCCTCGCCGTGGAAGAACAGGCCATGAAAGTCTTTCAAACTGTTTCGTGAATGAATAAGCAGCAGTCTCCTCCTTGTCAACTGGCTGGTTGAGACAGGTGTTACTATAAATGTTGTATTTTGCCAGATCACGCAGCTGTTCTCTCCGCGCTACGCGGTTTACTATACCCAATGTACCACTGTTCAATTCTCGATGGCGACCTGATGCGAGAGCCACTTAACAGGACATTTGCCCAATGAAATAGTTATTACTTGGATGTAAAAACCGTTGAAAACATGTTTACCGCAAATCGGCTCTAACACCGCTTGTAGAAGGCAGGTTTCATGTTGTGGACACACCGACAAAAAATGTAGATATTTCATGTCAGGTGTTATATGCAGGAAAGCCTAAATGGTTTATGTGAATATAGGAGTTGGACGTGTTTTGATTGTGGGAGATTGGACATAAGCAACAGGCATGCAGGAACAGGGAGCGGTGCCAAAGAAGGCACTGATGGACCCTCAGTCACGTCTGGCTCCAGATTCTGAGATTGTGGCGGGAAAGCCCTGCCTCTAGCAGGGTCCAGACTCAACCACAACCATCGGATTTGCAAGTTCCGTCCGCACGTACTGTGAATGAGGTAGCTGAGGTTGCCGTAAAGGTGCGTGGGCTCAAGGGCCAGGGTTGATAGGTGACTGACAACCCTGCAGTGGTTTACAGAGGGGTAACTGGCAACACGGACTCCAAGGCTGATACACCAGTCTCACAGACAACGGAAAATAATGGTCCCAATGTAATTACAGACACGCAGGGTGATGTGCCCAGTGAAATTATAGAACAGAAGGGTGTGATATATTGAGGGAGGTTTGGGGCAGTGGGGGAGCTGGCGGGTTCTGGATTACCTAACACACATTAGACCAGAAGTTTGACGATTTTTTGCAGGATTCATTTGGATACAATGATTGACATAAAAATTTCTTCCCTGCAGCTTATACAGGACAGAATTCATATTAATGGCTTTGGACGAAAGTCAGTCAGAAGAATCTGAAGGCCCATGTTGCAAGAGTAAATAAAGGAAAAGTCAAGCAAAAGGAAAGACAGACGATGGGTCTTGATCGTTTGATTACCTCTGACGATGGGTCTGATCATCTACCCTGATGATGGTCTGATCATGATTACTTGCATGAGTCTGATTCTGATTACCTCTGATGATGTCATGATCGTGATTACCAACTGAATGATCGGTACTGATCGTGATTACTCTTACGACTGGGCTGATTGTGAATTACCTCTGACGATGAGGTACTGATTGTAGATTTTACCTCTGACGATGGGTCTGATCGTGATTACCTCTGATGATGGGTCTGATCGTGATTACCTCTGTTGATGGGTCAGAGGCAATCATGCATCACAGGGGGATAGCCTTGTCTGTGTCATGACCGTCCTATGAGGATCAGAATGGGTCAGATCAGCTTGGTAGTGGATGACAGTAACCAGGCCCTCTCTCACCCACAGAGGGGGGAGGGAGCTGCTGGGGGGTTGACAGTTCACACCTTGTCCTAAATTACAGGAGAAGAGGACTTTCTCTCCCCCTCCAGTATTTAACCCAAGGAACAGACTTTATCCCTCCAAAACTCTAACACGTTCAAAAAGTAAATACTGGAACAATATTTCTAATATAAGAATGTGGGGAATGGTCAGTCATGTCATAGAATGTGGGGAATGGGTTAACCCTAACCCTAATATAATGGGTTAGGGTTAACTGAATGGTTAGTCATGTCATAGAATGTGGGGAATGGTCAGTCATGTCATAGAATGTGGGGAATGGGTTAACCCTAACCCTAATATAATGGGTTAGGGTTAACTGAATGGTCAGTCATGCCATATGGGTTGTTGTTTTGATATCATTAAAAAAAGTTATAAAGAAATACTGTAACTTGAAAAGTATATCCCCTTTGTCAATTTTCCATCCAGTACGTTGTGCATATAATATGACAAATGATTACATTTTTAATGCAACCGCTGTATCAGATTTCCATAAAACTTTACGGAAAAAGCAAACCATGCTTTTTCCGCTCAGACACAGCGCACAGCGCTCAGACACAAAACCAAACCATACAGATATCCGCCATGTTGTTGAGTCAACAGAACCCAGAAATAGCATTGTAAATATTCACTTACCTTTGATGATCTTCATCAGAATGCACTCCCAGGAATCACAGTTCCACAATAAATGTTTGATTTGTTCGATAAAATTAATCTTTATGTCCAAATACCTCCTTTTTGTTAGCGCGTTTAGTCCACCAATTGAAATTTACAAGGCGCGGGCAAGTGCAGACGAAAGTACAGACGAAAAGTCAAAACAGTTCCATTACAGTTCGTAGAAACATGTCAAACGATGTATAGAATCAATCTTTAGGATGTTTTTATCATAAATCTTCATAAATGTTTCAACCGGACAATTCCTTTGTCTTTAGAAATGAAAAGGAACAGAGCTTGCTCTCACGGCCGCACGCCTGACTCAGCTCATGCCATTCTGCCAGACCTCTTAGTCAAACAGCTCTTATTCGCTCCCCCTTCACAGTAGAAGCCTGAAACAAGGTTCTAATGACTGTTGACATCTAGTGGAAGTCGTAGGAAGTGCAATCAGACCAAATGTACACTGTATCTTGGATAGGCAAAGACTTTAAAACCTACAAACCTCAGATTTCCCACTTCCTGGTTGGATTTTTTCTCAGGTTTCTGCCATCCATATGAGTTATGTTATACTCACAGACATCATTCAAACAGTTTTAGAATCTTCAGAGTGTTTTCCATCCAAATCTACTAATAATATGCATCTTAGCTACTGGGCCTGAGTAGCAGGCAGTTTACTCTGGGCACGCTTTTATCCTACTCTGTTTTCTATCCTACTAGGCAGCTTACAATGGGAACGTTATTTTTCCAAACATAAAAATTCTGCCCCCTAGGTTCAAGATTAAGGAGAAGTATATCTCTAATTATGTGCATAACACTTAAATCTTGTATTGAAGTTTATGATGACTATTTCTGTAAATCCCGTTAACTTCTTTGGGATAGGGGGCAGCATTTGGATGAATAGCGTGCCCAGAGTGAACTGCCTCCTACTCAGTCCCAGATGCAAATATATGCATATTATTATTCGTATTGGATTGAAAACACTCTGAAGTTTCTAAAACGGTTTGAATGATGTCTGTGAGTATAACAGAACTCATATGGCAGGCGAAAACCTGAGAAGAAAATCCAAACAGGAAGTGGGAAATCTGAAGTTTGTAGTTTTTGAACTCATCGCCTATCAAATTCACAGTGGGATATGGGTTATGTTGCACTTCCTACGGCTTCCACTAGATGTCAACCTTCTTTAGAACGTTGTTTCAGGCTTCTCCAGTGAAGGGGGGCCGGATGGGAGATGTTTGACTAAGGGGTCTGCCAGCAGCCTCGTTCTCAGTCACATGAGAGATAGCTCTCGTTCCATTGCTTTTCTACAGAGAATGGAATTCTCCGGTTGGAACATTATTGAACATTTATGATAAAAACATCCTAAAGATTGATTCTCTACTTAGTTTGACAAGTTTCTTCGACCTGTAATATAACTTTTTGAACTTTTCGTCCGACTGGACCTGAACGCGCTTTTGGATTTGTTTACCAAACTCCCTAACAAAATAAGCTATTTTGACATAAATGGACATAACTAATGGACATTATCGAACAAAACAAACATTTATTGTAGAACTGCGATTCCTGGGAGTGCATTCTGATGAAGATCATCAAAGGTAAGTGAATATTTCTAATGCTATTTATGACTAATGTTGACTGCGCAAGACGGCGTATATTTCTTTTGGCTGGTCTGGGCTTTGAGCGCCGTTCTCAGATTATGCTTTTTCCGTAAAGTTTTTTTGAAATCTGACACAGTTAAGAAGTGTATCTAAAGTTCCATGCATAACACTTGAATTTTCATCAACATTTATAGTGAGTATTTCTGTGAATTCATGTGGCTCTCTGCAAAATCATAGCACGTTTTAAACTACTGAACATAACACACCAATGTAAAAGGAGATTTTTGGATATAAATAGGCACTTTATCGAACAAAACATACATGTATTTTGTAACATGAAGTCCTATGAGTGTCATCTGATGAAGATCATCAAAGGTTAGTGATTCATTTTATATCTTTGTGCTTTTTTTGACTCCTCTCTTTGGCGGGAAAAATGGCTGGGTTTTTCTGGTGGTGACCTAACATAATCGTTTGTAGACTTTCGCTGTAAAGCATTTTTGAAATCAGACACTGTGGCTGGATTAATTTTTAAAATGGTGCCCAATCGGCTGTTGGCGAGGGGTTCTGCTAGCGGAACGGGGTTCCCAGTCCTAAACGGGTTAACGGGATCGATTTGACAACAACCAGTGAAAGTGCAGGGCGCGAAATTCAAACAACAGAAATCTCATAATTTACCTATATAGAAACTTTAGAGTGTTTTCTATCCAAATCTATTATATGCATATCCTAGCTTCTGGGCCTGAGTAACAGGCGTTTAAACTTGGCGCAGCTTTCATGCCAAAACGTCAACCATAATCTGCCTCCTTGACGCCCAGAATTATTAATGAAATGCAAAGGAATAAGGAAGAAAAAAACAGGAAGGACACGACAGACATAAGTAAGGGTTCCACAAAAGGAAGGTAGGATTGATTTAGAACACTAGTCGCACTGAAGTTAGGTTGGTCAAAGGCTGTCACTGGAGGTCGGGGTTAGGAGAAGGGGCAGGGGAATGATTCTCTAAATCCACAGGCACACTGGGGTTAGTGAATTAGAGCACAGAGCCCCACTGGGGATGTTAGCATTAGGCACAGGCCCCACTGGGGTTAGGATTAGGCCACAAGAGCACCATGAGGTAGGATTGGAAGAGGCACGAAGGGCCACAGGTTAAAGAGGAGTAAGGTGATATAGACACGACAGGGCAGACTCGACTGAGGTTAGGGATTAAAGGCACGAGGTGCCACGTAAGGGGTTAGTTAGGCACAGGCCACACGGGGTTAGGATAGGCACAGGCCCCGATGAGGTTTATGAATTAGCGCACAGCACACTGGGGTTCAGGATTAGGCCACAGGTGCCACTAGGGGTTACGTTTAGCACAGCCGCACTGAGGTTATGATTAGGCAGCAGGCCAACACGCGTGATGGTATGATTAGGCACGATGTCACTGGGGTTTAATTAGGCACAGGCCCCACTGAGGTTAGGATTAGGCACAGGCCACACTGGGGATAGGATTAGGCACAGGCCCACTGAGGTTAGGATTAGGCACAGGCCTAACTGGGGTTAGGATTAGGCCAGGTGCCACTGGGGTTAGGATTAGGCACAGGCCCCCTGAGGTTAGGATTAGGCACATGCCCACTGAGGTTGGATAGGCACAGGCCACACTGGGGTTAGGATTAGGCACAGGCCCCACTGAGGTTAGGATTAGGCACAGGCCTAACTGGGGTTAGGATTAGGCCGTGCCACTGGGGTTAGGATTAGGCAAGGCCCACTGAGGTTAGGATTAGGCAAGGCCCACTGAGGTTAGGTTAGGCCAGGCCACACTGAGGTTAGGATTAGGCACAGGCCCCACTGAGGTTATGATTAGGCACAGGCCCCGGGGTTAGGATTAGGCAAGGCCACACTGGGAGTTACGTTAGGCACAGCCACATGAGGTTATGATTAGGCACAGGCCACACTGAGGTTACGTTTAGGCACAGGCCACACTGGGGTTAGGATTAGGCACAGGCCACACTGGGGTTACGTTTAGGCACAGGCCCCACTGAGGTTATGATTAGGCACAGGCACACTGAGTTACGTTTAGGCACAGGCCACACTGGGGTTAGGATTAGGCACAGGCTAACTGGGTTAGGATTAGGCCCAGGTCCAACTGGGGTTAGGATTAGGGCCCAGGTGCCCACTGGGGTTAGGATTAGAAACAGGCCCACTGAGGTTAGGATTAGGCACAAGCCACTGAGGTTAGTGAATTAGGCACAGGCGCAGTGACCACTCTGAGAGGAGTAGGTCATAGGCTGCGAAGAGGGACCCACGGAGAGTTATCGGTTAAGGATAGAGCTACAGGGGCTACGTAAGTAAATGAGTATGCTCCGAGGAGATGAAGGAGACGCACAACTAGGTATGCACTTGAACACTGAGGTGAGTTAAGGTAGATGAGGAGCGCAGGCACCGGCACTAGAGGAGGTGTTCAAGGGATTGGAGGAGGCACAAGGGCGCCAGCCGACTAGAGTTAAGTTCAATTGATGATGTAAGTGCACAAGGGGCGACGAGCTGGGTACGGAAGAATCGATGTAATGATATAGGGAGCACAAGGTGGCAGACTAGGGAGTGTAGAACTGAAGAGTTTGTACGCGAGAGACCAAGGCCCACGACTAGACGGGTTACGGAGAAAAGGGAGGGTGGATTCCGGGATCGATAAAGGGCATAAACACTAAGGTGGATATGATGTGAGGCACGAGGCGACTCCCGATCTGGGAGGGTGAGTAAATGGATGATAGGGACGACGAGCGAAGGGCACGAGATGGACGGCGCACAGACATGTAGGGGGTTGAGGGGAGGTATTATAGAGCCGACAGGCCTGACTAGCGAGGGTTAATGATAGGGCACCATGGCGCCCACTGGGTAGATTAAGGACAAGATAGCCATGGAGAGGTTGAATGGAATTAAAGGGACACAAGGTCCCGCACCAGCTAGGAGGTTAGGTGGCATTAGGCACAGGCGGCCCTGAAAACTGGGGTGGTTTATGCGGCATTAAGGCACAGGCCTAAGGCATCTAGAGGATAATGGATTTACGGACCAGAGGCCCGCCACTACAGAGAGTTAGCAGAATGAAGGCTACGATGTACTACTGGGATAATATGTCAAGGTAGTGTGGGAGCTCGATTCTGTGCATTCGGCTAGGGGGGAGTAACCAACTCAACTGAACAGCGAGCGCTGTTTATATCCTCATGTGAGGGGAGGGAACAAACAGGGAGAAACATGTATCTACGAATTAAAATACGGAACAGTATCAAGTAGCTTATAAAATAAGCAGGGGGTAGAAACCAATTATGATTGCTCGCCTATCAAGAAGGAAAATGCAGAACTAGATATAATGGCTCTGTCAAGAACGATACGCGCTGCTGCACCTGACCCGGAACAAGGAGCGATAGGTCCCGTGCACTGCAACTACACCTATAACGTAGCATAGGGGGGACAAAAGTAATATGCTGAGACGATAACATAAAAGACATTAGTGGAGCGATACCTAGACACAGTAGATGCATAGGGGATCGTATCTGAGATATAGAAGCCGTGTTAAAAGCTCTCCGCTTCCAGCCACAAATTCGAAACATACATCACTACAATTCCCAAAGTTAAGAATCTGCATTGCTCCTATTTTGCAACAAAGCATCCTCACAATCATGCTGCCAACATAACCTCTTGTAAAACGACCATCCTAACGACGGATCCTCGAGCTTCGCGAATGTGCATTCCTAGTAAAAGTGGCTGCAGTATACAGTCTACTGCAGAAAACGCAAGAGAACTGGAATGCAGTCTATCACAGTGCCATCCGTTTTGTCACCAAAGCCCCATATACTACCCACCACTGCGACCTGTACGCTCTCGTTGGCTGGCCCTCACTTCATACTCGTCGCCAAAACCACTGGCTCCAGGTCATCTACAAGACCCTGCTAGGTAAAGTCCCCCCTTATCTCAGCTCGCTGGTCACCATAGCAGCACCCATCTGTAGCACGCGCTCCAGCAGGTATATCTCTCTGGTCACCCCCAAAACCAATTCCTCCTTTGGCTACCTCTCCTTCCAGTTCTCTGTGCCAATGACTGGAACGAACCACAAAAATCTCTGAAACTGGAAACACTTATCTCCCTCACTAGCTTTAAGCACCAGCTGTCAGAGCAGCTCACAGATTACTGCACCTGTACATAGCCCATCTATAATTTAGCCCAAACAACTACCTCATCCCCTACTGTATTTATTTATTTATTTTGCTCCTTTGCACCACATTATTTATATTTCTACTTTGCACATTCTTCCACTGCAAATCAACCATTCCAGTGTTTTACTTGCTATATTGTATTTACTTTGCCACCATGGCCTTTTTTTTGCCTTTACCTCCCTTATCTCACCTCATTTGCTCACATTGTATATAGACTTATTTTTCTACTGTATTATTGACTGTATGTTTGTTTTACTCCATGTGTAACTCTGTGTTGTTGTATGTGTCGAACTGCTTTGCTTTATCTTGGCCAGGTAATTGTAAATAAGAACATGTTCTCAACTAGCCTACCTGGTTAAATAAAGGTGAAATAAATAAAAAAATTAACAAGCAACAGGACAGAAATAAGGTAAGGAAGTATATTCTTGCAAACCATATACACAACGTCAAACCAAACAAATCAATAAATATAATAGTTTCATAGACAGTGTTTTGTAACCCTCTTGTATTTCATTACCCCACAGGTGATGTCCGCTGCCACTCCTAGAGGTCAGCAGCAGATTAAACAACAGGTAAGTGGAGACTTTTATTCGTTTTTGGGACAGGCACAATTGAGGTTGAACTTTTATTGTGAAGTTCCCTTTTTCTAATTTATGACAGGTTTTCCTTTTGAAGGGTAAGTGAAGCCCCAGCTAAAACAAGAATACAATCCTTGTGAAGGAGTATATTCATGTTGACCTACATTGCAGCTTGTAGCCAAGAAGGACTCCTCCATCAAGGTAGGACGAACAATATATACTGCAGGAAATGTACTAACAATTAAAATAAATATACAATAGTGCTTTTCATTCGCAAGAAAAAGTAACATGCTGGTCCTTTTTGTAAATAGAAGAAATAAAAAACACACAATTAATTTATTAGTACATTCCCGGAGCCAATACATCTCTCCTCCCGATGTAAATCTCTTAACCCATAAAGGGAGCTCACCTTCTGTCTCCGAAGCTCCACCTGCTGTCTCCGAAGCTCCACCTGCTGTCTCCGAAGCTCCACCTGCGTCTCCGAAGCTCCACCTGCCTGTCTCCGAAGCTCCACCTGCTGTCTCCGAAGCTCCACCTGCTGTCTCCGAAGCTCCACCTGCTGTCTCCGAAGCTCCAGCTGCTGTTTCCAAGCTCCACGCTGCTGGTCTCCGAAGCTCCACCTGCTGTCTCCGAAGCTCCACCTGCTGTTTCCGAAGCTCCAGCTGCTGTTTCCGAAGCTCCACCTGCTGTCTCCGAAGCTCCACCTGCTGTCTCCGAAGTTCCACCTGCTGTGTCCCGAAGCTCCACCTGCTGTTCTCCGAAGCTCCACCTGCTGTCTTCCGAAGCTCCACCTGCTGTCTCCGAAGCTCCACCTGCTGTCTCCGAAGCTCCACCTGCTGTCTCCGAAGCTCCACCTGCCTGTCTCCGGAAGCTCCACCTGCTGTCTCCGAAGCTCCACCTTGCTGTCTCCGAAGCTCCAGCTGCTGTCTCCGAAAGCTCCAGCTCTGTCTCCGAAGCTCCCCTGCTGTCTCCGAAGCTCCACCCTGCTGTCTCCGAAGCTCCACCCTGCTGTCTCCGAAGCTCCTCAGCGCTGTCTCCGAAGCTCCAGCCGCTGTCTCCGAAGCTCCAGCCGCTGTCTCCGAAGCTCCAGCCGCTGTCTCCGAAGCTCCAGCCGCTGTCTCCGAAGCTCCACCCGCTGTCTCCGAAGCTCCACCCGCTGTCTCCGAAGCTCCACCCGCTGTCTCCGAAGTGTGTCTGGTCTCTGTGTGTCTGGATATCTTCAGACTGCGGCTTCCTTTACTGCCATACCTGATGGTATGTTTGTGTAGAGGGAGTCTATGTCTATGGTAAACAAGTATGCATGGGCTGGGACTGGGATGGTGTGAAGTGTGTCTATGTATCCTTGATGTAGCTGGCGTGTTTCTGTGAGATGGGGTTGAGGAAATGGTCTTTAACCTCAGCTGCCGGCGAGGACTCACTCTCACAATCTGAGATGATGGGTCTCCTCGGAGAGAGCTGGAAAGGGGCCGTCTGTTTCTGGTGCTTTATGAATTTTTGGTCGAAGATAAACATCTCTGTCTAGGTATGTCTGGTCCATCTAAATAGTGTTTTTGATTCGTAATGTCTGACTAGTGTGACTGTATGCATCTAAGTGGAATGGGAATGTAGTGTAATGTGTTGGAGAGTTGCCGGTTTGCTTCCAGGAGGTATTGTTGGTTATCCATTATGATATATATATATAGATATAGATATATATATGATATATATTATCCTAGAGCCTTTATCTGCTGCTTTAATTGTCATATGTTTGTTTGAACGTACGTTTGCTATGGATAATCTTTCTTCTAGAGTAATGTTATGTGTAGTGGTAGAGGTATGCAAAGCTCGGATAATCTGTGTGTTGGTTTTAATACGTTTTCTGATTTGGTTGTGATAGTGGTTCCCATTTGGATCTGACGGTAAATGGTTGAGTGGTGAAGTCAGAGGTGTAGTGGAAGTGGTCTAATAGTTTAAGACTTCTACGGTACCTGTGGATGTCCCTTTGGAGGTCCCCCCAGTCCGACCGCATCGGTGGGGGGACGAAGGACATCCCCCTTTCCAGCAGACGAGCCTCAGAAGATAAAACAAAAGCAGTGATAATTCAAAGGCAGTGGAGAGATTCTTAATATTTGTGTATTGGTGTACAGCTGTGCTGTCAGCGTACACTCCTCTACCACTTTAGCTGCGTGGCCCAATGTTTGAYGATCTTAGTGGCTGTAGTTAGTGTCCAATGTATAATATCATATTTATCAGTGATGAATTCTGAGTGCTGTATTTCCAGTAAGGTATTGTTAAGCTTAAGCATGTCTTTCTGTGGATGTGAGAACGGGTGAACYGGTGAAAAATGTATGATTGGCCAGTAGATGGTGGCATTGGAATACATCACCGTGGCTTTATTGTGGAGTATCTGTAATTGACTGATGGGTGTGGATTTTCTTTCCTGGTCTTTGATATTGAGCCCCAAAGCCAGTAGAAGAACCTTAGCATTGGGGTTAGGGAAGATTTGGTCAATACCCCAGTGATGTCATGAAATTGTGCTTCTGTATAACTGTTGAATATGTTTATAGGGGTGTGGTGGAATTCTACTGAGATTGGACGCTCCTATAATGATCATCGGTTTGTGTGATTGATGTGSCAGTCGTTAATCTTTCTGGTATTCATGCAATGTCTAGTAGGCCGGTACAGTGGTCTGGGAGATTCTGGAGATATTGGGGTGGAGTGTCTAGGTACAAGTAGGGGAGAGATTGTCTAATCAGGTGGGCTATTACTTTATTTTTAGTAGTGCCCCAAAAGGGTGTGGMGAATGGGTTTCTAGACTGTGGAGGCAGGTATTGATGATGTTTAAGCTTAGGTTAGGGGAAAGAAGCTGTTACACACAAGGAGTGCAGAGTGCATAGGCACACAGAGAATTAGCCCCCTCATTTTATGAACCTCTAGTTAAAACACCTGTATCATTTTAATGAATTCTAAAAATAGGTGAGACTTAATAAGACCCCTATAAGTGTGTTTAGGATGATAGCTAGTCTACTGGCACACAGCTTGGACACCCATACATACCCCACAAGACATGCGACAAGAGGTCTCTTCACAGTCCCCAAGTCCAGAACAGACTATGGGAAGCACACAGTACTACATAGAGCCATGACTACACGGAACTCTATTCCACATGAAGTAACTGACACAAGCAGTAAAATTAGATAAAAACACCTCATGGTTGTGAAGCAACACAAACATAGGACATAGGCACAGCACATGCATACACACACACACACACACACACACACACACACACACACACACACATACACACACCACACACACACACACACACACACACCACACACACAATAATATACGCACATTACATACACATGGATTTAGTAATGTAGATGGGTAGTGTGGAGTAGGGACCTGAGGGCACAGAGTGTGTTGTGAAAACTGTGAATGTATTGTAATGTTTTAAAATTGTATAAACTGCCTTAATTTTGCTGGACCCAGAAAGAGCTAATTGGGATCCATAATAAATACAAATACCAAGCTTCCTAACCCCTATACCCAGATATAAAAACCAGACACAGAGAAAAGGTGGATTAGTTAAGAAATTGGGCACACTTGCCCCACCGGTCTCAAAGAGGTTGACTAGAGTCCTTTGTGGATCTTTCTCCAAACAGAAATAATTTCTTTTTTGACAAACATGTTTGTGTGGGGAGGTGGCACTGACTGTACCAAATAACCTCTAACCCCAATTGAATAATCTAATTAAACATATATTTTTATATTATCTGTGTTTCTTATTTTGATTTCTTTGTGGTTTTGTTTTGATTTGAATGGTAACAGAATATAGTTTCCCTCATTTGAATTTAAAGACTATTTTGAATTTACCCCCTCCTCCTAATCACTGGCTTCAACAATTAGCACCTACTCTCAAGCACTTATGGCCTTGAGAGACAAAACATATATATATATAATATAATATACACAACACACACACACACACACCACACACACCACACACACACACACACACACACCACACACAAACACAACACACACACACACACACACACACACACACACGCACACAACACACACAACACACCAGACACATATAATATATATAACATATATGTATATACATATATATATAACAGTGGGGAGAACAGTATTTGAATCACTGCCGATTTTGCAGTGTTTCCTACTTACAAAGCATGTAAGGTCTGTAATTTTATCATAGTACACTTCAACTATGAGAGACGGAATCTAAAACAAAAATCCAGAAAATCACATTTAGTATGATTTTTAAGTAATTAATTTGCATTTTATTGCAGCGACATAAGTATTGATACATCAGAAAAGCAGAACTTAATATTGGTACAGAACCTTTGTTTGCAATTACAGAGATCATAGTTTCCTGTAGTTCTTGACTAGTTTTGCACACACTGCAGAGGGATTTTGGCCCACTCTCCCCTACAGATCTTCTCCA
>NW_019944089.1:29955-45648 GCF_002910315.2 Salvelinus sp. IW2-2015
AGTCCGGTTCATCCTTGGGAGCAATTTCCAAATGGTGAATGTACCACGTTCATCTGTACAAACAATAGACGCAAGTATAAACACCCCCGTGGGGTGGGACCATGCAGCCGTCATACCACTCATGAAGGAGACGCGTTCTGTCTCCTGGAGATGAACGTACTTAGGTGRGAAAAGTGCAAATTAWTCCCAGAACAACAGAAAAGGACCTTGTGAAGATGCTGGAGGAAACAGGTACAAAAMTATCTATATCCACAGTAAAACGAGTCCTATGTCGACATAACCTGAAAGGCCGCTCAGCAAGGAAGAAGCCACTGTTCCAAAACCGTCATTAAAAAGCCAGACTACGGTTTMCAACTGCACATGGYGACAAAGATRGTACATTTCAAACAAAATSGTACAAAAATAAAACTGTTTGGTCATAATGACCATCGTAGCTGYGTAGACYGTAGAGGTAGCTGGCTGTAGATGGTTAGGGATAGGTAGTTGGGTAGATGGGTTAGGTAGCTGGGTAGACGGTAGAGGTAGCTGGCTGTAGATGGTTAGGGATAGGTAGCTGGGTGTAGATAGTTAGGGATAGGTAGCTGGGTAGATGGGTTAGGGTTAGGTAGCTGGGTATAGGGTTAGGTAGCTGGGTAGATGGGATAAGTAACTGGGTAGATGTGATAGGTAGCTGGATGTAGATGGTTAGGGTTAGGTAGCTGGGTGTAGATGGTAAATGGTTAGGTAGCTGGTTGTAGGTGAGTTAGGGATAAGTAGCTGGGTTAGGTATAGGTAGATGGTTTAGGAAGCTCGGTAGATGGTTAGGGATAAGTAGCTGGGTGTAGGGGTTAGGGAAAGGAAGCTGGGATAGGGAAAGGTAGCTGGGTTAGGGATAGGTTGCTGGCAAGATGGTTAGGGATAGGTCGCTGGGTGTAGGGGTTAGAGATAGGTAGCTGGGTAGATGGTTAGGGATAGGTAGCTGGGTGTAGGGGTTAGAGATAGGTAGCTGGGTAGATGGTTAGGGATAGGTAGCTGCGCAGATGGGTTAGGGATATGTAGCTCGGTAAATGGGTTAGGGATTGGTAGCTGGGTTAGTTATAGGCAGCTGGGTTAGGTAGCTCGGTAGATTGGTTAGGGTTAGGAGGCTGGGTAGATGGCTTAGGTAGCTAGGTAGATAGTTAGGGATAGGTAGCTGGGTGTAGGTGTTAGGGATAGGTAGCTGGGTAGATGGTTTAGGGATAGGTAGCTGGGTATAGGGTTAGGGATAGGTAGCTTGTTATAGCGTTAGGGATAGGTAGCCGGGTACAGGGTTAGGTACCTGGGTAGATGGGTTAGGGATAGGTAGCTGGGTAGATGGGTTAGGGATAGGTAGCTGGGTYTAGGGGTTACAGATAGGTAGCTTGTTATAGCATCAGGGAAAGGTAGCTGGGTACAGGGTTAGGTAGCTGGGTAGATGGGATAGGTAGCTMGGTGTAGGGGTTAGGGATATAATATAATATAATAAATATAATTCATGCCTTACCTTTGATGAGCTTCTGTTGTTGGCACTCCAATATGTCCCATAAACATCACAAATGGTCCTTTTGCTTCGATTAATTCCGRCGATATATATCCAAAATGTCAATTTATTTGGCGKGTTTGATCCAGAAAAACACRGGTTCCAACTCGTGAAACATGACTACAAAATATCTCAAAAGTTAKCTGTAAACTTTGSCAAAACATTTCAAACTACTTTGTAATACAACTTTAGGTATTTTTTAACGTAAATAATCGATAAAATTGAAGACGGGATGATCTGTGTTCAATACAGGATTAAAACAATCTGTAGCATGCTTTCTGGTCATGCGCCTCTATCTAACAGTACACAACAAGTGACACTGATTCAAAATGGCCGTACTTCTTCATTACACAAAGGAAAAACCCTCAACTAATTTCTAAAGACTGTTGACATCCAGTGGAAGCGGTAGGAACTGCAAGAAGGTAAATTAGAAATCTAGGGACTGCAATAAAGAAGTAAATTAGGAAAAAAATTTTTTTTTTTTTCGCCTTTTTGTATTCCCAAATGAAATCCATTTTGAAAAGAGAGTGACGCTTCAACAAACAACCAAAAAATCTGAATGGTTTGTCCTCAGGGGGTGTGTTGTGCGCAGATGTTAGTTCCTTTATGGCTGCTAATCTTCATAGATAGTAGATTAAGTTTCTTGTTTTACCTCTAAGCCTCCACATTAAATTTGACATTTTACCAATTGGTTTAGTGGGTGGTGTTAGAATTTTACTCTTCATATATACCATCTTTTTAATTCTAGATTAAGATTCTTCAGAGTGTCTTTAGGTAGTCCGCCAAATCGTACTAAACAATATGGAATAATTCTGTGATCTCTGTTGGTTCGATGGTCATGCGTTCTGGTAATATTGGCTGCAGTGTGAGATGTGCTGGTTAGTATGTGTATAAGTTGGTGGGTATTGGGTCTGTTTTTTCATTTCCAAAACGTCGAAAAATTGGCGTGTGATATGGCCTCAGGTCCTCTACTTCTCTTGGCTTGAAAGTACTGATAAGATGTAAGATGGGATAGAAGGATTGCTAGCTCTGCCTTATGGCGTCTAGATTCTGATTAGTTGTAGGGGTGGGGGTAGGGGTAGAATGGATTTGGGGGTTATGGTAGCTTGGGAGATGGGGTTTAGGCAGCCTGTGGTAGGATGGTCTGGTCTCTTTATAAATGGGCATTCGAGTGTTTATAAGGTGTGCCTATAGTGGCTTCCTTTTATGGGCTCACTTTCTGAGTGGTAAGATGATAGCGTTCTTGGTCTCCCGTGTATATGGACAATACGTGAGTCTCTTGAGGGTAGTGTGAAAGTGTTAGCTTGGGTTAGGTAGGGTCTGGTAAGATTTTCTTCCCTTAGTGGCGTCTTATACTGTGCTGGAGTGGTTGATGGGTAATGTCGTAGTCTCCTTTTTTGGCTAATCTGATTAGTGGGTGTGGTAGAATGTCTCATCTAACTTTTGGGCTTCTAATGCTGAGATAGTTGGTTTAGTGGATCAGTTTACCTGGGTTTAGGGTTAGGCTGGGTAGATGGGGTTGAGGTATAGGGGTTAGGAGACTGATTTGATGAATAGATGCTCTAGTGCCTTAGGCGCTCATATTTCTGGATATGGTGAGTGGTTGTGATATGTTAGTCTCGTGTATACTGCTGCCTATCCGGATAGTGGGTAGTGCGCGCGGTAGATGGGTTTAGGGGTTAGCTGATAGTCGCAGGTGTCTTTAGGTCTCCTTTATGCATTGCTCGTATATTTCTAATATAGTGGATTGAGGTGGCTAGTTGGCTGGGTGGGGTATAGTATGTTCTGGTCTCGCGCCTTAGTGGAGCTTCTAGGATTCTGATAGTGTCTGGGTAGAATTGGGGGGTGGTGATGTCTGTTCTTCCATGGTTCATTTGTGACTCTAATCTGGGATAGGTGGTAGACATGTTCTGTCTCCCTTATGGCTTCTTGAATGCTTGATTTTGTAGTGGGTATTAGGTGTGTTGTTAGAATGGTGTCTATGGGTTCTTTAGTTAGGGCTTTAGTCTGATGTGTAGTGTAGTAGTGGTGATAGGTGTCTAGTCTCCGTTTTATGGGCGTCTAATCATAGATAGTGGTTAGATGGGGTCGTGTAGATGTCTAGTCTCCCTTATGGCGCTCTAGTCTGATATGGTGGTAGGGTCAGGGTTAATGGATGGGTAGGCTGGTGATAGATGTTTAGCTCTTATGGCTCTAGATCTGATCAGTGGTAGTGGGTGATTAGATGTCTAGGTCCCATTCTATGAGTCGTAATTCTATGGTGAGTTTATGGGTAGTAGTACTGGGTTAGCGTGGGTAGAGGGTTATGGATGGGTAGCTGGGTGGTAGATGTCTAGTCTCCTTTATGGCTCTAAATCTGATAGTTGTAGAGTGTATAGGTGGGTGATTTAATGTCCGAGTTCTCTACCTGTCATGTGGCTCTAAATCTGATAGGTGGGTTAGAGGGGTTATGGAGGTGGATGGGGTGTGATATATGGGCTTTCTCTAGTGGCGGTGCTTAAAAATGCTCATTATGGGTTAAGGCATAAGTAGCTGCCGGGTATTATTAAGGTGTTAGGGATAAGCGATGGGTGAATGTCTAGCTTTGCTTTATGGCTCTAATCTGGGATATGTGGGTTAGGAGGTGTGCTCTAGTCTACATTTGTGATGGCTCTAATCTGATAGTGGTTAGACTGTCTAGTCTCCCTTTTGGCTCTAATACATGAGGGTGAGGGCTGTGGGGCGGTTGGTGATTCTCCCTTATGGCTCTAATCTGTTGGTGATGTTATATATTCTAGTACTGCGCTTTTTGGCTAGTCTAATCTGGGGATTTAGGTAGGAGGCGTGTGGTGGGGTGAAAAGATGGTCTTAGTCTACGCTTGATGGGCTTACTAATCTGGATGATAGGCATATGTGAAGATAATGGCGTGTGCGGTTGAATAAAGTGTAGGGATTAGAGCAGCCTGGGAGGTATTATGGGGGTTACTGGATACTTGGGTTGTAGGTGACTGGTTAGTCTCCTTTATGCTCTAATCGGTTAGTGGTAGGTGGGTTAGAGGCGGTATCTGGCCGCATTGGGCTGGTAGCTGGGTGTAGACTTGGTAGTTGTCTGTCTCCTGTGTTGTACTCTTGAATCTGATAGTTTAGTGGTGTGTGGTAGTGTCTATGTTCTCTCTTTATATTGGGCTCTTAATCTGATAGTGGTAGTGGGGTGATAGAATGTCATCTCCCTTCGCGATGGCTCTAATCTGGATTGAGGGTGGATTGTTTAGTCTCCTTTATGGGCTCTATCTGTAGTTGGTGTGAGTTGCGGTAAGCTGTGTTTAAGAGAGGGTTATGGATTGGTGTAGTATGCTCTAGGTCCTGCCTTTTATGGCTCCTATTGCTAGGGTTAAGTTGGGGTATAGTGTGGGTAAGCTGGGGTATGAGGTTGGGGTATTGAATGTGTTCTAGGTTCTCCATTTATGTGGCCTGTGGTAGTCTGTCATTGGGTAGTGGGGAAAGATGTCTAGTCTATCTTTATGGCTCTAATCTGATAGGTGGAAGTATAGTGGTTATGGTGGAATGGGGTAGCTGGGGGGTGGGTAGAGTCCTAGTCTCCTTATGGGTCTAATCGGAAAGTGAGGGTGGGGTTGTTATGGATGGGTGAGGTTCTGGGTAGATGTCTAGTCTCCTTTATGGCTGGCTAAATTCTTGATATTATAGTGGTTTAGTGAATGGATGGTGGGTGAGTAAGATGCGTGTGTCTGTCTCCCTTTGGCTCTAATCTGATGAGTGGTAAGTGGGGGTGTGTTATGAATGGTCTTGTCCCATTTGCGATGGGCTCTAATCTGATAGTGGTAGAGTCTAGTCTCCTTATTTAATTGGCTCTAATCTGTATGAGTGGTTTAGGGTGGCTGGGTGGTTAGATATTTGTTCTCCTTTATGGCTCGAGATCTTTTTGTGGTATGGGTAGGGTAGCTTGGTGGTATTGAAGGGTGATAGAGTGTCTAGTATCTCTGGTATATAGCTGGCTAGAGGAATCTGATATGGTAGTGGGGGTATAGATGTCAGTCTCCTTAATGCCTCTAAATCGAAGTGTAATGGGTGATCAGATGTTCGTGTCTCCGTGTCATGCTCTAATCTTGATTTGGTGAGTAGTAAGAGGAGGTTTATGATGGGTTAGGTGGGTAGACATGGTGTCTAGTCTCCCTTTATGCTCTAATCTGATAGTGTAGTGGGGTGGTGATAGATGTCCTCTCGCGAGTTCTCTGGTTTTTTGGCCTCAATCTGATTAGTGGTTAGTTGGGGGTGATTAGAAGTGTCTTGTGTCCTTTATGGCTCTAAGTACTGATAGTATTGGTGTTGGGATTAGTGGGTGGTAGATGTCTAAGAATCTCCTTAATGGTCGTGCTAATCTGAGTATGGTTGATGTCTTAGGTCTCCCGTTTGGTTGTCATCTAATCTACTAGGTGGGAAGTGGGGGTTAGGGGGTTTAATTGGAATAGGTAGCTGGTGTAAGATGGGTATGGTTAGGTAGGCGTGAAGGTATAGGGATAGTACTGAGGTAGGTAGATGTCTTTGGGGCTCGGTATGTCTATGGGATAGTAGCTGGGTGTGTGAGTTAGGGATTGTATTGCGTAGTCTCCTTATTTGGCTCAATCTGATTAGTGAGGTAGCTGCGTGGTGGTAGATGTCTCATCTACTTTTATTGCTCATTCTTAGGAAGATTCTATTGGATGAGTGGGGTATAGTGGGCTGAGGCGGGGTAGATGTTCTAGGTTCTCCGTTGTATAGCATGCTGAAGTTTGCAATGTTGTATGGGTAGTTAGAGTAGGCTTGGGTGGTGTAGATTGATTTCTAGTGGTTCCCTTATGCTCTAATTGATTAGTGGTAGTGGGGTGTAGATGTCTAGTTCCTTGCATGCTTTAATTGATAGTGGTTAGATGTCTGTCTCCTTTATGGCTCTAATCTGATAGTGGTAGTGGGGTATAGTATGTCTAGTCTCCTTTATGGGCTCTAATCTGGATAGTGGTTAAGATGTCTAGTCTGCCTTTTTAGGGCTCTAATTGATAGTGGTAGTGGGGTGATAGATGTCTGTCTCCTTTATGGCTTCTAATCTTATATAGGTAGTGGGTGATAGATGTCTATGTCTTTCATGGCTCTATCTGTATAGTGGTAGATGTCTGAGTCCCTTCAGGCTCTAATCTAGATAGTGGTAGTGTCCCGGTGGTAATGTCTAGTCTCCCTTTATGGCGTCTAATCTTGATAGTCGGTAGGGGTAGATGTCCTGGTCCCCTTATGGCTCTAATCTGATAGTTGGTAGTGGCCCGTAGGTGGTGTTAGATGTCTAGTCTCCTCTTTCATTAGGCTCTTATATTCTGATAGTGGTTATATGTTCTAGTCTCCTTTATTGTGCTCTAATCTGATAGTTGGTAGTGGTGTTTTCTTTTGTTGGTATATTGTCTAGTCTCCTTGGCTCTATCTGTAGTGGTAGTGGTTTTTCTCGGTGATAGTGTCTAGTTCCCTTATTGGCTCTATCTGATAGTGGTAGTGGCGGGTGATAGAATGTTTAGTCTCCTAATGGCCTCTAATTCTATTTTATAGTGGTAATGGGGTCATAGATGTCTAGGTCTCCTTCATGGCTCTAATCTGATATGTGGTTCATAGTGGTTGGGTAGTGTTAGTTCCTTTATGGCTTAATTGAATAGTGTGTGGGTGATAGATGTCCGTCTCTTTTTTGGCTCTAATCTGTAGTGTAGTGGGTGATAACTGTCTTGTTCTCCTTTATGGCTCTAATCTGATAGTCGGTGTGGTGGTGATGCTTAGTCTCTCCTTTAACTGGCTCTAACTTTGATTGGTTAATGCTATCTCCTTATGGCTCTAATCTGGATTAGTTGGTAGATGTCTAGTCTCCTTTTTGGCTCTCAATCTAGTAGGAAGTTCGTTAGGGATGGGTAGCTGGTGGTATTCTAGGTTTAGGGGATGGGTAGGGTCTTAGATTTCTCCCTTATGGCTCTAATCTGGAGTGGGCGGTCGTAGATGTCTAGTCTTCCTTTTGGCGTGTTATACTGGGGTATGTATGGATATGGTTACGCTGTAGATGTCTATGGTCTTTTATTAGCTCTATATCTACGTGGATGAGTTAGGTCTGCTTGCGGAGGGTGGTAGATGTCTTAGTCTCTGTTTTGGCTTCAATTGGTAGGAAGTTTTTAAAATGGGTATGGGTGTTGAAAGATGATGCTAGTCTCCTTGGTCAGTCTTGGCTGCTAATCGGATAGTTGGATGGTGGTAATGTTCTAGTCTCCTTTATGGCCTCCTATCTGATGGGGTTATTGGAGTGAGTGTGATGGTGAGATGCTCTATGGTCCCCCTTTATGGCTCTGATCTGCGGTAAGGGGTACGTGGGGGTAGATGTCTTCTCCTGCCATTCATATTGAACTGATTTATAGTTGGTAGAATGTCTAGTCTCCGCTGTTCTAGCTGCTAATCCTGATATGGGGTTTATAGGGAGGGTGGTATTTAGTGGTTGTCTTGTCTCCTTTATGCTCTAATGATGTGTGAGGAATAGTGGCTAGTATGTCTAGTCTCCTTTTGGTGGGCTCTAATCTGATAGTGTTAAGTGGGATTAGATTGGTTCATTATCTCCATTGTTTATGGACTTGTGAATTTATAAGGGGTATTGGTGCTTGGGTAGAGGGTTAATGATAGGCTAGCTGGGTAGAGGGTTATGCGCTATGGGGGTGAAATGTATGGTGCTAGTCTCAGCTCGATGGGCTCTGAATCAGTGTAGTGGTAGATTTGCTATCTCCTTCATGGCTCTGAAATTGAAGGGTTAGGGGTAAAAGTTTAGTTCTGGAGTGGGGGGGGTAGGGTGAGGAGATGTCTTAATGTCTCCTTTATAGGTCGTATATCGTGTCTTGATAAGTAACGCTTGGGGTATGTTTGAGTCAGTGGATTAAGTGGTCTAATGTAGTAGTAGTCTTGGGGTATTGGGTTTTATGGTCTGCTTGGTTAGTTCTTGCGACTTTATAATGGGCTTTCTATAATCTTGGACTAGTGGTAGCTGGGTGAGTAGTAGATGGTGTGTACTATGGTCATAGTAGTTCTCCCTTTATGCTCGCGGGGTTAAATCCTATAGCTGATTTAGGGGGTAGATTAATGGTAAGCTGGGTGATGGAGATGGTTCCAAGTCTTATTACGCTCGTGTCTTGTATATAGTTACAGAGATTGTGATGGCTGGGGTTATAGGGTAGGGAATGGTAAGATAGTTAGTGTCTTGTCCTTAGTGGTCTATCTCGTATGGGGATGGTAGTGGTAGGTATGGAGGTAGAGTTTCTAGTCCTGCGGGTTTATTGGGTGTAGTATTTGATAAGTGGTAGATGTGGTCCTTGGATGCTCAATCTGTATGTATACAGAGTGTTCTAGGAGGTACTTCCTTCCTAGCTATTGCTATTTAGGGTTTAGGGATAGGTTGCTTGGTTACTATAGAGTTGTAGTGTAGTGTTGAGTACTGCATGATGAATGGTATCAGCCGTCTGTCTGTTTGAAGCCTAAGGGTGAACATCAACATCACCATGACATTTCCTTTGTAACCTTGTCGGAAGTCGACTCTCTTCCTTCCCACTCTGCCTTTAAGTTATTTACGCATTTGAAATCCTTCGGTCCCGGCCTCCAGCGGACCCGCTCAAGATGGGAAGCGTTGGGGAGGGGTGGGGGCTGTCCCCGGTCACCCTCGCTGTCGCCAAGGAAACTGGACAGTGCCATATAATTGGCTCTAATCAAACATGCTGGTCTCCTCTGAGTGAGCGGAACTGTTTCGTTCTGAGAGGGAGCAGTGTGGCCTGCATTGATGTTTCAAACTTACACACTGCCCTAGGCTGCAGGCTTCTCCAATACAAACACACATTCACAGGGTGTATAATATACCACTACCAACATCACCACCCCATAACACTTCACAGGAAACCCCAAAACGCAGTCCTCTTTGGTCAAAAAATAAAGATTTAAAAAGAGAAAAAACATAGAGGAGACAGACGGAGGACAGGGAGAGGGGAAGGGAGAGGAAAGAGAGAGAGAGAGACCTGGGAGAGAGAGGGAGGAGACTGGAGAGGGAAAGAGACAGAGGATGGAGGGGGGAGAAGAAGCAGAACAGAGGAGGGGAGGGAGAGGTAGAGGGGAAAGAGACAGAGATGGGGGGCGAGGGTGAGAGAGCACCGTCAATTTCATACGTCCAAATCTTTGTGTTATGTAAAGCATGCTTCACTTTCTTCTGCCATTATCATTTGACTTAGAGCTTTGAATTACAGAGGAATATCTGTCAAGAGTTTAGAAGCAGAGAAAAATCAATTGATTCATCACAAGGAGTTCTTGAAGGCTGACGAAGGAGAACAGAGTTCTGCGGATAACCAAACAACATTCATGAAAGTTCCATCTCCTCAAAGCAATTATTTTTTTAAGCGAATGATAGTTTGACATGTGGGAGAGGAATTGTCACACAGTAACTGGCTGCCATAAATACACAACAAGCAGAGACCACAGTGCCTGACAGGGCAACATTTTAACTATAGGGCACCTATCAAACCCACATGAATTATTTTGCTTTTGAGTATGTCCATCCATCTATTCAGATATAAGAAGAGAGAAGAGGACCAAGGGGCAGGCCTTCATATTCTAACCCTAGTTTTTCTTTACTTAAAGCTGTCGCATTCTCGCTCTCGCGCGAGGAAAGAACCTTCAGAGGACGGTTCCCACTCCTCACGATTGTACTAGCCTGGTGCCGCTGGAATTACTCCAGAGTATAAGGCAATTGTACCAGTACTTTGCCGCCTTCACATCCATCTATCTCGCCCCGACCTGGTTGTGAGAGCTCTACTCAGTGTATAGAGGAACACCAGAGGCCATCATCATAATCTACTTGTGAACACTGGCCCGCTCGCCCTCTCCCTCAGTATAGAGAAAAACCAGGGAAGGCCTTTCACATTTCTGACTAGCCTCGTGATTACTCCAGCTAATAGGAGACCCACCAGGAGGCCTCACATTCTACTAGGTCTTGTGCATTACTCGGCCTCTATCATAAGATAGTATAGAGAAACACCATGGGTAGAGTCGGGTAGCATTCTAGCGGATCTTTGTTCTACCTTTTGTGGCCGTCTAATCCTTGATCTAAGTCTCCTTGGTGTGGGATTACTTTCGGTGGGAGTTAAGTATAGTGTGTCTATCATACCCATTCCTAGGGACGTCTAATTGACAAATTCGGTTTCTTACTAGCCTGTTGGATTACTCAGGGGTTTTTATGGTAATGTAGTGGGTCCCCATCCCTATAGGGATCCTAAAATGTTCCTGCACTACATAGGTCTACTAAGGGACTACTAGCCCTGTGCATTTTATTCAGTATAGAAGTCAACGACAGGATGTTGGGGTCCTTATTCCTATGATGTTCCTTCACTACTAAGACCTTATCTAATTGCCTTAGTCTGTGATGTGTAGATGGACGTGGTCCAAGATAGTTACTCCTAAGTGAGACCATCTTACGACTAGAAATTGATAGATGGGTTGGGGTAATTCTCCTTATCGCTCCATAACTTATATGTGTTCAGTCTACTTAGCGGCCTGTGCATATTCTCGAGGTATTAGAGACACCAACGGAGGCCCTTCACAATTCTACTTAGTCTGTGATTACCTTTCAGTATAGAGGGGACACCAGACGGCCTTCACATTCTACTAGGGACTACTTAAGCCTGTGGATATTTACCTCAGTTTATGGAGACACCCAGGGGGAGGCCTTTCAACATTTCTACTAGCCTTGATTTACTCAGTATAGAGGACCCAGGAAGCCTTTCACATTCTTACTAGACTTACTAGGCCTTGTGATTTACTCAGTATTATAGACACCAGGACGGCCTCATGTTGTTCTACTAGGACTACTTAGCCTTGTGATTTTAGACGTCGATGGTATTTAGGGTTGGCAGAACGCACAGATTGAGAAGCTTGCCCACATATAAAACATTATTCTTTATCGTAATGTCCCTAAGATGGTTTTTACTCAGTATAGAGGGACACGCAGGAGACTCCGCGGAGTTCCTCACATACCTCCTCAACATAGGGTTTCCTGTGTGATTTACTCTCAGGACTGTGATAGTATCTGTCTACCATGACCTGGCTGAGAGCTCACATTCTACAGCGCCTCAACCGCACTTAACTGTAGCGTGCCTCGCCTCCTTCCACCTCCAGGTATGGAGACAACCAGGACTGCCCTCCACGATTTCTTACTTTAGCCTGTTGATTAACCTCAAGGTATTAGAGGACACCACAGGATACCCAAAGAGGAGCGGCCTCCCACACCATTTCGTGACTAGGCCTTAACTGTGTACGTAAGGCCTGTGACCTCTACCAACTCAAGTATAAGAGGGGACAGCCCAGGTTGACCCGGCCTACACAATGTTTAACTACTGACTTTAACTTAAGCTGTGTTTGCATACTTTCTAGTATGGATCTCACTCCACGGATCACCCCGCCAACCTCACATCCATTTCATACATAGTCTAGTGGAATTAACTTCGTTATTAGAAAACACCAGGAGGGCGCTCTAGTGTCTTTCGTTACTCTAGTGCTCGGGTCTGTAGTGGAGCTTTACTCTATCTTAGTGGTTGTTTAGTAGAGAACCACCAGGGAGGGGTTCCTTTTAGATCTACTAGTCTCCTTTATTGCCTTACTATCTTCTTGTTGATTTACCCTTTTCAGTGGGATGTATAGCAGGTGGTGTGGTTCTGTCTCCCTTATTGCTCTTATCTGGTAGTTGATCCAGGCCGTGTGAAGTGGGGTTGCGGGGCTTGACATTTCCGTTTATGCTCTTAATCTTGACTTCATGGATAATATCTAAGAGCTCTCACGTACTGCTGTGATAAATCATGGCATCTAGTATGGATGAAATGAGCGGACCAGAGTGGGGAGGGGCCTTCATGTTCTTACGTAGGATACATGATGACGTTACGAGTCTCTTTTATGCTTTTAATACCTGCTTTAGTAGTATGGGGATAGAACTCAGTGGAATAGAGCTAGGTGCTCTTACTGCTGTTCTTATCTTATGAGTAGTACTACTAAGTTCTCTCTGTGTGTGGTAAGTTAATATCCCTTATCGGCCTATTCTAATATACATGAATTACAAAGTGGTTAGCATGTGGCCTCCATATTTCCGTAGGCTTAGGACTATATCGTCTAGTCTTAGCCATTCTATGGCTCGTCTGATATACCTCTTACTAGGTTGTAGTAGAGGACACGGTGATAGCAGGATAGTCCCAGTCTCCTTTAATGGCTTCTAAGCTCAAGCTGTTCTTACTAAAGCCTCGTTGCTGAGATTTTAGCGTTCTGGACGCTGAGTAGAGATGGTCATGAATCACTCCCTCTCATGATGGCTCTAAATCTGATAGGTGCCTCATGGGTAGTGCTAACCGTTGTAGGGTGAAACTTCATAGTTAGTGCTCTCCTTTATGGCTGTTCTTAATTCTTATTTTCAGATAGTATTTAGGAGTGGATGAGTCTCAGACCTTGGATCCCTTTGAGATTGGCCCCTTCTAATAACCTGTTATATCTGGATACTGATAACGTATGCCTTAGTGTTCTGCTCGTTTATGCATACTTACTCGATAGTAGGGTTATGTAGTGAGACGACCACCAGGGGATCGGCTAGCTGTTCTAGTATCTCGTCCATCTTTGGTTCCTGATCCTAGCATTAACGTATGTCGTTGATGGCTTACTCAGTGTTGGTAGGTAGAGGGGACAACCGAGTTAGAGATTCAGTTCTTCGCGTGTCTCTGCCTATACTAATTTACTAGCTTGATGGTAGGGATGTCTATTCCTCCCTTATGTGATGGACTCTGTGATATATTTTCAGCACTCGTTGGCCGTATGTAGATAGAGTAGTATAACGGCTCAGGTCCCTTGACTGGCCTCTCATATGAATTCTTAAGTGGTAGCTTGACTAGTGGGTTAGTATAGATTCTCCTTTACTTGTCATCGTTATACTTCTGGATGAATTTAGTTAGTTCGGTCAGTTTTGTGTGTGGTTTATTTGATTTTTCCTTCCTTTTTATGGCTTTAAATCTGATGTGGTTTAGTTTGGATAGGAGGTGGGACCACCAGGAGTGGTCGAGTGGCTTCATATGTCCTCTCTGTGATCATATTGCTCTAATCTGATAACTATGACACTTGCTGGTTGTGGTACTCCAGTATGGGAGTGATAGGCAACTCTGCTAGTCTCCCTTAGGCCTCTAATCTGGATTGTGGCCTTCATGTTCTTTACTAGGTAACTGGATGTTAGTCGTGTGTATGAGTTTATTCAGGTCTCACACGTTTATTGTTATTTCGTAGTAGAGGACACCAGGAGGGGCCTTTGCATATTCTACTAGCACTTACTAGACTTGTTGATTACCTTCGGGTAGGGTTATAGAGATGTGTACACCCCTAGTGAGTAGGGCCTCCCCTATACTAATTCATGGACTAGCCTTGTGGGTGGATAGGTACGTTCTAGATGCCTTATCATGGACTTACTGAAACTGCTCCAGATGGGTAGCTCGTCACGTGTTTCTTACTTAGCCTGTGAATTTACTCGAGTATAGAGACACCAAGGATGGGCCCTTTCATGCTTTCTAGCTAGGGGACTACTTAGTCTGTGATTACTCAGTATGTAGAGGGACACAGGGAGGGGAGCGTGCCTTCATATGTCTTACTTAGGGACTACTAGTCCTGTTAATTACTTCAGTAAAAAGGACACCAGAGGCCCTCAAATATTCTAGACTTTTCTTTGAGATATCCCTATTACTCAGCCCTCTATCTCTACTTGCTGGGGTGGAAGTAGCATGTTAAGTCAGGTGAGGAAGGGGGCCATGTAATTTAATTAAACCAATTGTCTAATTTTCCCTGTGGTACCAACTGAACCAGGAGTTATCCTCCCAGGGGGACTTGGTGTTGTAAAAATTGCTGGTTCTCAGGGGCCATTTCCAAAAACTCACAGCTGTCAATTAACTTCCTTGTCACAAAGCAACATTATTCAGCTAATGATCAATTGTGCCCAGAAGGTAAAAGAACAAGGGTCTGGTATCTCATTTCATTTCTTCCGATTCCTCTCAGAATAGTTCTAAACTAGGAATGGGATTATCCAGGGTTTGGTTGGTTTCGGAAACTAGGAAATTTAATTTTTCATCAGGTTTGGTTGTTTCTGAACTAGGAAATTGATTTTCACATTCTCAGTTTGGTTGTTTTCTGAACAAAATTGATTTCAATTCATTGTTTTGGTTGGTTCTGAAACTAGAATGAATTTCATTTTCAGGTTTTGGTTGGTTCTAAAACCAGAATGATTTCAAATCATGTTGGTTGGTTTCTTAAAACTAGAATATTGATTTCATCGATGTTTGAGTTGGTTTCTTAAACTTTAGAATTGATTTTCCATCAGGTTTGGTTGGTTTCTAAACTTACAAAATGCTTCATTCATTGTTTGGTAGGTTTCTAAACTACAATGATTTTTCATTCACGGTCTTGGCGTTGGTTCTTAAAAAACTACAAGTGATTTATCAGGTTGGTTGGTTTCTAAACTTACCAAATGATTTCATGTCAGGTTTGGTGGTTTCTACAAACTTACAATGCATTTCATCAGGTTTGGTTGGTTTCTCAAAAAAAAAAAAAAAAAAACTTTAGAATTTGATTTATTCCAAGGTCTTTGGTTATGGTTTCCGTAAAACTAGAATGATTTTTCCCAATCAAGGTTTTGGTTTGCTTCTGAACTAGGAGATTTTCATTCAGGTTTGGGTTGGTTCTAACTAGAATGGCATTTATTCAGGTTTTGGTTGGTTCTAAAACTAGAATTGGATTTTCAGTTTTGGTGTTCTGAACTAGAATGAAATTTTCATCAGGTTGGTTGGGTTTCTGAACCTAGAAGAAAATTGAAATTTCATGCAGGTTTGTTGGTTTTGAAACGAGGAATGATTTGTATTCAGGGTTTTGGTTGCGTTTTCTGATGGAACTAAGTATTGATTTATCAGGTTGGTTGGTCTAACTTAGGAATTGTATTTCATCAGAGATTTGGTGTTTCACTGAACGGAATGATTTATCAGGTTTGCTCTCGGATTACTGGAACTAGGAATGATATTATCAGGTTTTGGTTTAGTTCTAAAACTACATATGATTTTTCATCAGGTTTTGTG
>NW_019944089.1:45673-58390 GCF_002910315.2 Salvelinus sp. IW2-2015
CCTCTTATTAAGTTGGCAATCGCAACAATCAATTTTGCTTTTTACCCCAACAAGAATTATCAAAAGCTGCGTATTAAGTCTCTTGACACACATCAAAGGTTCTAGACTGCCCTTCCAAGACTCCTTCCACCTACCCAAGGACGTTAGAGTACAAACATCAGTTAACCTCCAACCAGGATCTTAAACTTAACTTTTGGCGTAATTACCCTAGATGCAGTCGCCACCTTGGTAAAAAAAAAAAAACATTGTCAAAGAACAAGCTCCCTGGATATACAGAAAATACCGGCCTTGAAGCAAGCTTCCAGAAAATTGGAATCGGAAACTTGGAGCCTTCCCTGCTTGGAAAGGACTAATTATTGCAATATCGAAAGCCCTCCACTGCCTGCTCTGATTCAAGCCTACTTTTCCACCTGACTTGAAGAGAATAAAAACATCCCAAATGTATTTCTTGGATACTGTCACCAAAGCTATCTAAAAAAACAGCATTCCCAAGTGAGGATAACCTTCAATTCAGCAGTGATGAATTCATGAACTTCTTTAGACGAAAAAGATGGCATGATCACTCTTGAAAACAAAATTTACGGACTCTCTCTTTGAATAATGCGTATTGTCTCCAAAACTTCTTTGTTCCTGAGTCCGCACAGAACTGCCAAGACCCTTGTATCAAGGCCTTGTTTTTTTCTCCTGTTTTCTCGACACATTCCACAAAAATGTCATGGCCTCTAAACCTGGCAGGCTGATATGTTCTACTTGACGCTATTTCAACTAAACACTGAGAGCTACTTCCTGTGCGTGGGCCGTCCTATGTTAAACATAACAAACAGCTCCCTATTCCTGCTTGATGTTTACTAAACTACCAATAAAATGGCAGAACCGCATTGTAAAGGTGGGTAAATGACCTATGTAATGCGTACAGACCAAAGCTCTTGCTGTTCTGTCCTCGTGCTCCGACCTTAGTGCGTCTTTCGGACCTAAACCGGTCACCACATTTTTTGGAAAGATTGGAAACCATAATTGGTCTTTCTATGCAGGCCAGCTTGCCTGGTTTAGATCTTATCTGTCGGGAAGATATCAGTTCTGTCTCTGTGAGATGGTTTGTCCTCTACAAATCAATGGTAAGTTTTCTGTGTTCCTCAAGGTTCCGTTCGTTAGGCCACTATTGTTTTCACTATTCACTATGCTACCTCTGGGTTGATGTCTATTTCGGAAACACATGTCAATGTCCACTTGCTATGCAGACGACACACTGCTGACATTTCAATGAAACATGGTGAACCCAAAATAGCCTAACTTGGAATCTGTAGTTTCCAACATAAGGAAGTGGGACGATGGAAAATGTTTTAACATTGTTACTCAGCACAAAACAGAGATTGCTATTTCTTAAGTGTCACAAAAACAAAGAGATTTGCTGTTGGATCTGACCATGACTTTTCTCATCTTCAGTTACACATTTTGCAAAAATCTGAAACTTTCTATCCAAAAAATGTATCCTGCTTTTTGTCACTTCTAGATTAGACTACTGCAATGCTCTATTTTCCGGCACCCGGATAAGCACTTAAATAACCTTCAGTCAGTGCTTAAACATGGCTGCTTAGCAAATCTTGCTAGACCAACCATTATTTTATCACTATGTTACTCCACTGCTAGCCTCTCTACACTGGCTTCCTGTAAAAGGCTAGGGTGATTTCAAGTTCTACTGCTAACCTATACAGGCATTACATTGGGCTTGCTTCTGTCTATCTCTCTAATTTGGTCCTGCCTACATACCCTACATGTACGCTACGGTCACAAGACGCAGTTCCTCCTTATTGTCCCTAGATATTTCTAAGCAAACAGCTGGAGGCAGGGGCTTTCTTACTAGAGAGCTCAATTTTTATGGAATGTCTGCCTATCCATGTGAGAGACGCCAGGACCTTGTCTCGACCTTTAAGTCTTATATGAAAAGGACTCATCTCTTCAGTAGGTCCTATATTGATTGAGTGTAGTCTGGCCCAGGTGTGAAGGTAAACGGGAAGGCCTGGAGCAATGAACCGCCCGTTGCTGTCTCTGCCTTGGCCGGTTTCCCCTCTTCTTCACACCATGATTCTCTGCCTCTAACCCTATTACGGTGGGATGTCACTGGCTTACTGGTTGCGTCTTCCTTCCCATCCAGGAGGGGTGCGTCACTTGCATGGGTTGAGGACTGACATGATCTTCCTGTCGATTCTGGTTGCCCCCCTCGGGTTCGTGCCATGGGGGGAGAATCTTTGTGTGGCTATACTCAGCCTTGTTTCAGTGGTTAGTAGTTGGTGGTTTTGAAGATGATCCCTCTAGTGGGTGGGGTTATATCCTGCCTGCTTGGCCCTGTTGGCGGTATCGTCGGACAGGCCACAGGTGTCTCTCGGACCCCTCCTGTCTCTAGCCTCTAGTATTTATGGCTTGCAATAGTTTGATCGGGAGGGTAGTTCAGTCTGTATGTCTGGAGTATTTCTCTTGTTTATCCGGTGTTTCCTGTGTGAATTTGAGGTATGCTCCCTCTATTCTTTCTCTTCTTCTCCCTTCCCCTCCCGGAGGACCTGAGCCTTAGGACCAGTGCTCTCAGGACTTACCTGCGCCTAGACTGGACTCCTTGCTATCCCCAAGTCCCCTGGGTCGTGCTGCTTGCTCCAGTTTCAACTGTATGCTGCCTGCGGTTAATAGGAAAACCCTGGCCTGTGTCAGCCGGACGTCGCTACTTTGGCTCCCGTGATACCTACTGTATTTCGATGTCTCTCTCTTCCGCATTTCTGTGTTCTCTATGAAAAAGCCAATGTTGAACATTTTACTCCTTGAGGTGCTGCCCTGTTGCACCCTCTGCAACACTGTGGTTAATTTATTATTATTTCGACCCTGCTGGTCATCTATAACGTGTGAACATCTTAGGCCCATGTACATTTTAATCTCAACCCGGCACAGTCAGAAGAGCACTGGCCACCCCTCAGAGCCTGGTTAACTCTCTAAGTTTCTTCCTAGGGTTTCCCGCCTTTCTAGGGAGTTTTTTTTTCTTCTAGCACCGTGCTTCTACATTGCATGCTTGCAGTTTTAGGTGGTTTTTTAGGCTGGGGTTCTGTCTATATGCCTTTTGAGCACTCGACTGATGAAAAAGGGCTTTACTAAATACATTTGTTGATTTTTGACTGCTGGGTCGCCATGCCTGAGCTCGTGAAGTGGAGCGTTACTGGAGCGAAATTGGAGCGGTTGAGAAGGGCGATTGCCCAGGCTTTGGGGAAACTCCGTTCAAATGGGCACGCGTTCATACTCCTCTCTCCGCTCCAGCTCCTCGCTCTGCTCACCATACTCTGGTGCAGAATTGAAATTATGTGGCCAAAACACGAGGGCCTCAGGTAAAAAAAATGGCCGATGTGGGGCCTCGAGGAGAAAAAACTAGACAGTGTATTGAGAAATGTCTGCGGCTGATTTCTGTCCAGTCCTTTGCTGCCTCATGGTTTTAATCAACTGAACCCAGACAATAAATTACTGACTGCATTTGTCCGTGTTTCCTCTATACCACAGCGGAATGGGATGGGATGGAGAAAACTGAGATAGAAAATCATGCTGGGAGGTTCTGTGAAGAATAAAGGTGTTATCTTTTTCTACTGCAGTGCTTGTGAGTCGTGATCCAATCGAGGTTGCTACTGAAGGAATTTGTTGACTCCTGAACCCAGGGATAGTACACAATGCTTTTAACATTTTGAAGAAAATGTGGAATCGCTGACCAAACACTCACTGATGTCAAAAGCTGTTGTTTTCAGTATATAAATAAACATTTTTTTTCATTTCCATTATTGCTTTTGTAGTAATTTAGCAAACAATCTTAATCCAGAGCGACTTACAGCTTAGTGAATTAAGTTAATTAATCTTTAATAATCAGTGTTAAGTGAAGGGAGTCTGTCATCTTTAGGGAGAAATTGAAATCTTTCTTGAGGATGACATGATTAGAATGGAGATATTCCAGCAGTCTTCAAGACAGTTTTAAAAAGAAAGAATAAAGGTAAAAGTTCCTCAACGGATTACTGAAACCTTTTCTTCTTTGTTCATTAAACCTCATGAAAAGCTTAACCAAACTTCCCCAAAATAATATTACTTCAAATTAACCTTTCCAGTGTGTCACAAACTAGTTGATCAACATTGTTTCATTATCATTTAACAACATACATAAATGTGATACGTTGGAAACTTATTGGATTTGCACATTTTTATTTTTAACCCTAGATCCAATGAAGATGGTTAAAATTGTATATTTGTTTTTACTTTCAATTCACATTATTTGACAACTTATCAAGTGTAAATCAAAACTAACGGCATTGAACTGACATCTCTGCTTCACGTGGGTATTCTTTCGATGTATTTTTCTGAAGTGCATTCATTACTGTAGTAAAAGACACTGTCAGTTACAGTCATCATAACAGTGCCTGCAGAAAGATATTGCAAAAACCCTTGATTTATTCCACTTCTTCGTGTTAAAAGGAATAAAACAATTATCTCACCCATCGTATAGTACACACATGTCCCATATAACGGCCAGAGTAAAAACATGTTTTTAGAAATGCTTAGCACAGTTATTGAAATGAAACACAGAAACATATAAATTTACATAAGTATTTCTACCCTGAGGTCATACTTTTAGAAGTGCACCATGGCGAGATTACAGCTGGGGAGTCTTTCTGGGTTTCTCTAAGAGCTTTCCACATTGGATCATGCTTGTAAAGCTTCTTAAGCATATAACATTATTCTTTTTTAAATTTATTTAGCTCTGTGTCAAATTGGTGATGATCATTGCTAGACAACCATGTTCAGGTTTTGCCATAGCATGTTTGCCTTTTCAATTATCAATTAGGTTGAGTATTGTGTAATAACTGCAATGTTGTGAGCCATCCTCAGTTTTCTCCTATCACAGCCATTGTAAACCTCTGATACTGTTTTTAAAGTCACCTCTGCCTCATTGGTGAAATCCCTGAGCGTTCTTCTCTCCGGCAACTGAGTTTAGGAAGGAATGCTGTATCTTTGTAGTGACTGGGTGTATTGATACACAATCCAAAGTGTAATAAATAACTTCACCATGCCCAAGGAATTCAATGGTCTGGCTTTTTTTACCATCTACCAATAGTACCCTTCTTCGGCATTGGTAGAACTTCCTGGTTCTTGTCTTTCATCTGTGTTTTATGAAATTCATTGCGTGAACTGAGGTGACCTTACAACTTGTATATGTCTGGCTGTACAGAATTAGGTTGTAGTCATTCCAAAATGATGTTAACGCTATCCAGTGTTGTGATGTTAAAGTGCATTGCACGTAGCAATTAAAAGCGTATTGTTCGATATTATCATCCTCAATCATACAGGTTTTATATTGGATGATACACTGGAGGTAAATAAGACAAGTTAGTAAACCCTAAGTGTAAAAATATAAATAATGGCTACTTTCTTAGAAAGTTTTAAACGTCAAGAGGAGTTAAGAACAGGTTGTTCCACTATCGGGCATGTCCTATTTTATTGATTGGCCCATCGAATATGCCATAAAAATCAGATCCAACAAGTAATATCAAGGGCTTAGAAATCCAGCGGCTTAAATCAAAGTGTCATTGTATGCTGATGATTAAAGTTTTGGATCCTCACAGCCCTCATAGTGACACTAATTATGATAAAATCAAACTCTGATCTGTTTCACCTGTCTTTTGTGCTTCTCTCCACCCCCCTCCAGGTCTCGCCCATCTTCCCCATGTATCCCTGGTGTATTCTATAACCCGCTTGTGTTCTCTGTCTGTTGCCCAGTCGTTTTTTTTTCATGAAACTACCAGCCGTTTTGTTCCCCCTGCTTCCTACAGTGCACTTCTGATT
Organism: Salvelinus sp. IW2-2015; assembly: GCF_002910315.2. Lineage (NCBI taxonomy): Eukaryota > Metazoa > Chordata > Actinopteri > Salmoniformes > Salmonidae > Salvelinus > Salvelinus sp. IW2-2015. The sequence goes on from NW_019944089.1 coordinate 51,527, forward strand.
GCTCTTTGCAAACGTATTGCTGTTGGCCAAATGGCTACAAAGTATGCGACGGACCGACGTGCCAAGCTGTCAGTAGTTCAGTACAGTATTGGCTTATGAGCTGAGAAAACACAGGTCCCATATACTTGGGCGGTGTCTTAGAAGCTTATTCAAACAACCTTGGCAAACTAGCTACCCGTAGGGATATTCAAACCAGCTCACACGGCTGCTAGCTGGAGCAAGTTTATCAAACTGGTTCGAACATTGTTTGCCCGTGTAGCCAGTGTGTCTAGCTACGAGAGCTGAGTGTGATTTTAATAATTAGGAACTAGTGTTAGCGGTATGAGATCAACACATAAAATCTCTAAAGGACAGATGGCTTGAGGAAGAGCTTGCGTAGGAGTGACGCCATCTGACGTTGATGACAATTGATGGAACCCGTCGTGTTTGCTTTACACTGCTCTTCCCCACCCTATGTGTAGGCTAATTTGTCAACTCTGTAACTCCATCTGTGCAGGACTGATAAGTCACCTCTAAGCTTCTGTCCTCATTTAATCACTTTCAGGAATCCTCCTGAAGAGAGAAGAATCCTGATTTGAGGCTGTTTCACTGCTTTATGCAAACACCAATTAGGTCTTAGTTGGTTGGGCAGCACAACGGCGTTTGTTTGCGTAGAGTGCAGCAGAGCGGTTGAATGCGGAAGCTTGTGGTAAAGTGTTGTTATAATGATGATTAAATAGATTATCCACCTCAGGCCTTCTCTAGGCTCTACAGCTGGGTTGAGGGCAGAGGTACTCCACGATGAGGAAAAATAATGTTTAATTCACAAGACGACAGGAAAGACACTTTAGTTAACATGACAGTGAGATTTTTCTGCTTGGTGTGCTGCTCCTTCGTTCCTACTATTTCGTGTCAGCGTGGTAATAACTTGAGACACATGATCCGCAAGACAACAGAAATCGAATGCTAACAGTTCTGAAGTTTGTGTGTGTGGCAGTGTGTTCTAGCAAGTGGACAGTTTGGTGCTTGCGTTGGATCTGCTCGGTGGGAGGTGTAGGTTGACTAGTGAAAGGCCACCCTCTCTCTTGTCTCTCAGGACAAATTGTCACAGGTGTTGAATTAATTTAAAAGGCGCCCAAGTGTGTTATCTTCCCCATCTTCCAATAGCCATCGCAGAGCCCAAAAGGTTTGTGTCCCTGCCCCTTCTCCCTCACCCAGACATTCCCATCATTCCTGTCTCAACGACCCACTCTCATTAGGTTAATGGTTTCGCTTGCTGACGGCGGGCCATATTTCTGGTCAGCTAAAGGCACAGAAAGGTATCGATAGCAGGAAGTTGATGAATAAGCACTGTACAGGGATTCTATAAAATCTAACAACTCAACAGTCTTTTCTGATATGTAACAATGGTTAACATAGTAGTTGGTGACCTGAGATAGCTAATCCCCCTTGAAAACAAGTTCAATGTTGTCACACCCTGGCCTTAGTTATCTTTGTCTTTATATAGTATTTTAGTTAGGTCAGGGATTGTGACATGGGTCGTATGAGTGTTTTTTGTATTGTCTAGTGTGTTTGTATGGTGAGGGGGTTTCATAGAGTAGATGGGGTTGTGTTCAGTGATTAGGTGTTTTAGAAATGTCTATGGTTGAGTGTAGCGTTGTTAGGAAAGTTCTATGGTTCCTGATTTGTTTCTTCAATCAGAGAAGCTGTTATTGTTGTCTCTGTTTGGGAGCCATACTTTAGTTAGCCATAGGCTTTACGGTGTTCTGTGCGGTAATTGTCTATGTGGAGACGTTTGTTAGCCTGTTGTGTATGTCACCAACGTTATTTAGCTTTCACGTATTTGTCGTCGTTGGTTGTTTGTATAGTTTGTTTAAAGCGTTTACGGCGTTGTCGTGTTCATCGTTCGTCGTTTAAATAAAAAGAGAAGTATGTATTCATATTCCCGCGTGCGCGCTTCGTCCTGCTTCTCTCCAGTACACGATCGTGACCACCATATTGAGGATAGTGCACTGACGCTGTACCAAAACATTAAGGACACCTGCTCTTTCCATAGACATATGCTGCCAAGTGAATCCGGGGAAGCTATCTGATCCCTTTATTGATGTCATATACTGTGTTCAAGTCCTACTTCAAATCCTTGTAGTGAAGGGAGGAGAGGTGGGGGGGTGGGGGGGGGGGGGGGGGGGGGTCGAGTGGTAAAGAAATATTTTTTTAGCCTTGAGACACTTGAGACAAATCACCACAAATTTTATCAAATCAATTCTATTTGGTCACATACACATGGTTAGCAGATCGTTATGGTGAGTGCTAGCAACAATGCTTATGCTTCTACGATCCGACGAGCAGCAGTTATCTAACAGGTATATCTAAATTCCACAAACAAACCTATCACACAATTTATAGTAAAGGAATGGGGAGGAGTATATTAAGTATAAAATATATGATGAGTCAGTGACAGAGCAGCTAAGAGATGCAATAGATGTAAGAATAGATAGTGAGGATACAGTATTACATATGAGATGAGTAATGCGAGATATGTAAACATTCTTAAGTGACATTATTAAAGTGGCAATGTATCAAGTGCTGTAGGTTAGGCAGCCACCTCTTTGTCTAGTGGTGGCTGTTTTAAACATTCTGATGGTCTTGAGATAAGAAGCTTGAGATTAGACATGGATTGTGCATGTGTTGCCATTCAGAGGTGATATGTGGCAGACAAAAAATGTCAGTGCCTTTAGACACGTCGGTACAGTAAGTTAGGTGCCCGTGCGCATCGGTTTGTGTCAAGAACTGCAACGCTAGCTTACTGGGTTTTCGACGTCTCAATCAATTTCCCACTGTGGTATCAAGAATGGTCCACCACCCAAAGGACATCGCCAGCAACTCGAATGGAACTGTGGAGAATGCACTTGGTCTCACCATGGGCCGGGCATCCCTGTTGGAAGGCTTTCAACAGTCCATTTGAACCGGTATGAGTCCATGCTCCCGCAAATGAGGCTGTTCTGAGGCAAAGAGGGGCTCGCTCAATGATTGATGAAGGGTGTCCCTTGATGTTTTGTTGCACTAAGTGTGTAATACTTTATGTAACACATTATAGTTTCATGTTCACCTTTTCCTGGAGGACTTAGAGATGCTTAAAGTTATGAGGCATTTTTTCTCTGAGGCCATAAACTTAATTCAAATTGTGAACTTTATGCCTTTTAGAGTCAACTTCGCACGAAAAATCATTGAATCCCAGGCTGTTTGAGCGGTTCAGACGTCGAGTATCAAACCGTTTTTTTATCTTGAAATTGCCGCAATGGATACTTACTGTGAGGCATATCGAATCCCGCACAGGATACACGGGCGTTGATCCTCCGAATCACTGGTTCTCTAGCAGTCATAACGGGTCATCTTCCTACAAGTGCCTAGTCTCGAGTGCGATACTGTTGGTAACGATCAGAGCGAGATAGTATAAAGCAGAGGTGGCATTCTGCATTTAATCGCGGCTTCGTCTAAACGATCTCTTAAGCTCTTAATGGCGAGTGTTACAGCACGGCCGGCAGCAGTCACCGCTCATCATTATCCTAGAGAAGTTAAGGATAGGTAGCTGGGTAGATGGTTTGGGGTTATGTAGCTTGGGGTTTAGATTTGGGTTAGGCAGCGTGCTGGTAGTAATGGTTAAGTGATAGGTAGCTGGGAAGGTAGCTGGGAAAAAGGCTTAGGGATAGGTAGCTGGGTAAGGTAGCTGGGTAGATGGGTTAGGGATCAGTACCTGGGTTAGGTGCTGGGTAGATGGGTTGGGTAGGGTTTAGGAATATGTAGCTTAGGTAGATGGGTTAGGTGCTGGGTAGATGGGTTAGGGTAGGTAGCGAGTGGATGGGTTAGGGATTAGGTAGCTGGGTATAGGGTTAGGGATATGGTAGCATGGTAGGATGGGTTAGGGATAGAGTAGCTGGAGTATAGGGTTATGGATGGGTAGCTGGGTAGATTGGGGTTTAGGGATTAGGGTAGCTGGGTATAGGGTTATGGATGGGTAGCTGGTATAGGTTATGGATGGGTAGCTGGGTAGCTGGGGGAGAGGGCTATGGATGGGTAGCTGGGTAGAGGGTTAGCGATAGGGTTAGCTGGGTAGGGAGGGTTATGGATTGGGTAGCTGGGTAATGGGTTAGATAGTAGCTGCGTATAGTGTTAGGGATAAGCAGCTGGGTATAGGGTTATGGATGGGTAGCTGGGTATAGGGTTAGGATAGGTAGCTGGGTAGAGGGTTGCATAAGTAGCTGCGTATAGGTTAGGGAAAGCAGCTGGGTATAGGGTTATGGATGGGTAGCTGGGTAGAGGGTTATGGATGGGTAGCTGGGTAGCTGGGTATAGGCGTTAGGGATGGGTGCTGGGTAGAGGGTTTATGGATTGGGTAGCTGGGTAATCAGGGTTATGATGGGTAGCTGGGTATAGGTTATGGATGTGGTAGCTGGGTTATAGGGTTATGGTATGGGTAGCTGGGTAGGAGGTTTATGGATGGGTAAGCTTGGGTATGGGTTATGGAATGGGTAGCTGGGTAAGGTTGGAGGTGAGGCTGGTATAGGGTTATGGATGGGTAGTGGGTCATAGGGTTTATGATAGGTAGCTGGGTAGAGGGTTATGGATGGGTAGCTGGGGTATAGGGTTTGGATGGGTAGCTGGGTAGAGGGTTATGGATGGGTAGCTGACGGTAGAGGGGTTTATGGATGGGGTAGCTGGGTATGAGGGTTTGGATTAGGTAGCTGGTATAGGGTTATGGATGGGTAGCTGGGTAGCTGTGGGTTATGATGGATGGGCTATGCTTGCGTATAGGGGTTATGGATGGTAGCTGGGTAGAGGGTTGTGGTATGGGTAGCTGGGTATAGGGTTAGGGATGGGTAGCTGGAGTCATGGGTTAGGGGATGGGGTGTGGGTAGAGGTTATGGATAGGTAGGCTGGGATATAGGTTAGGGATGGTAGCTGGGTAGATGGGTTATGGATTGGGTAGCTGGGTATAGGGTTCAGGGATGGGTAGCTGGGTAGAAGGTTAGAGGGGTAGGGTTAGCGGGCTAGAGGGTTTAGTTACTGGGTGATGGGTTAGGGATTAGGTAGGGGTAGTTCTGGTTGATAGTAGTGGGCTTTAGTCAAGATAGGTAGCTGCGTAGAGGGGGCGGGGGTTTTATGGATGGGTAGCTGGGTAGACTGGGTTAGGCGTTTAGGTTAGCTGGTAGAGGGTTATGGATTGGTAGCTTTGGTATAGGCAGTTAGGGATTAAGTAGCTGGTATAGGGTTATGGCTGGTAGCTGGATATAGGGTTATGCTGGGTAGCTGGGTAGATGGGTTAGGTAGCCGGGTATACGGTTAGGGATAATTAGCTGGGTATAGGGTTAGGAAAAAGTAGCTGGGTATAGGGTTAGGGATGAGTAGCTGGGTAGAGGGTTAGGGAAAAGTAGCTGGGTATACGGTTAGGGATACTTAGCTTGGTATAGGGTTAGGGATAGGTTGCTTGGTTACTATAGAGTTGTAGTGTAGTGTTGAGTACTGCATGATGAATGGTATCAGCCGTCTGTCTGTGAAGCCTAAGGGTGACATCACATCACCATGACATTCTCTTTGTAACCTTGTCGGAAGTCGACTCTCTTCCTTCCCACTCTGCTTTTAAGTTATTTCGCATTTGAAATCCTTCGTCCCGCCTCCAGCGACCGCTCAGATGGGAAGCGTTGGGGAGGGGGTGGGGGCTGTCCCCGGTCACCCTCGCTGTCGCCAAGGAAACTGACAGGCCATATAATTGGCTCTAATCAACATGCGTCTCCTCTGAGTGAGCGACTGTTTCGTTCTGAGAGGAGCAGTGTGGCCTGCATGATGTTTCACTACACACTGCCCTAGGCTGCAGGCTTCTCCAATACAACACCACTTCACAGGGTGTATAATACCACTACCAAACATCACACACCATAACACTTCACAGGAAACCCCAAACCGCAGTCCCTCTTTGGTCAAAAAATAAAGATTAAAAAGAGAAAAACATAGAGAGACAGACGGAGACAGGGAGAGGGGAAGGGAGAGGGAAAGAGAGAGAGAGAGACTGGGAGAGAGAGGGAGAGACTGGGAGAGGGAAAGAGACAGAGATGGAGGGGGAGAAAGACAGACAGAGGGAGGGAGGAGAGGTAGAGGGAAAGAGACAGAGATGGGGGCGAGGTAGAGAGCACCGTCAATTTCATACGTCAAATCTTTGTGTTATGTAAAGCATGCTTCATTTCTCTGCATTATCATTTGACTTAGAGCTTTGAATTACAGAGGAATATCTGTCAAGAGTTAGAAGCAGAGAAATCAATGATTCATCACAAGGAGTTCTTGAAGGCTGACGAAGGAGAACAGAGTTCTGGGATGAAACCAACATTCATGAAAGTTCCATCTCCTCAAGCAATTATTAGCGATGATAGTTTGACATGTGGGAGAGTTGTCAACAACTGGCTTCAAACAAAGTACCAAGCATAGACAAACAGTGCCTAGGGCAACATTAACTAGGGGACTATCAACCACATGAATTATAGATGTCCATCCATCTACTCAGTATTTAGAGATAGCCAGGGGAGGCCTCATTATTTCTACTAGTCTACTAGCCTGTGATTACTCAGTATAGAGAAACCAGGAGGCCTCACATTCTACTAGCCTGTGATTACTCAGTATAGAGACACCAGGAGGCCTCACTTCTACTAGCCTGTGATTACTCAGTATAGAGACACCAGGAGGCCTCACATTCTACTAGCCTGTGATTACTCAGTATAGAGAAACCAGGAGGCCTCACATTCTACTAGCCTGTGATTACTCAGTATAGAGACACCAGGAGGCCTCACATTCTACTAGCCTTGTGATTACTCAGTATAGAGACACCAGGAGGCCTCC
>NW_019944089.1:62787-72787 GCF_002910315.2 Salvelinus sp. IW2-2015
AACTAGAATGATTTTATCAGGTTTGGTTGGTTCTAAACTAGAATGATGTTCTGAGGTTTGGTTGGTGTCCTTTCATCTGTCCAGTCAGTCTGTCATGGATCATGTTGGTTGTGTGACAGAGGGTCGTGCATATGGCCCAGTACATAACTGATGCCAAGCTTCCTGCCATCCAGGAACTCCATACTAGGTGGTGTCAGAGGATGGCCCAAAAAATGGACTCCAGCCARCCAAGTCATAGACTGTTCTCTCTACTACCTCACGGCAAGCGGTACTGGAGTCTGTGTTCAAAAGGCTCCTTAACAGCTTCTAACCCAAGCCATAAGACTGTTGAACAATTTATCAAATGACCACCCGTGGGATTATTTAAGATACTCTTTGAAGAGATAGGGTTTCAAATGTTTTTGGAAGATTGGCAGGGACTCTGCTGTCCTGGCTTAAGAGGGAAGCTGGTTCCACCATTGGGGTGCCAGGACAGAGAAAAGCTGGGAAAAAATAGGGTATTTTCTCCGTACATGCACGGATGAGCCAGTCACACTTCATATGCAACGTAGGATATGGGATGGTAGCTATCTAAGTGCACAGATGCAACACAACACTAAATACTTCCTCCAAGCTAGCTAATCACTGTAGCTAGCATTGCCATAATACACAGCACAAAGATAAACACAAGATTTTACTGAGTTAGAGTTCATATAAGGAAATAATTAAATTTAAATACAGTCATTAGGCTCTAATCTATGGATTTTACTTGACTGGGAATACAGATATGCATCTGTTAGTCACAGACACCTTAAAACTCGTTGGGTTAGGGGGCAGTATTTTCACGTCCGGATGAAAAGTGTACCCAAAGTAAACTGCCTACTCAGGCCCAGAAGCCAGGATWTTCATATTATTAGTAGATTTGGATAGAAAACACTCTGACGTTTCTAATATGTTTGAATAATGTCTGTGAATATAACAGYACTGATTTGGCATGCGAAACCCCGAGCACAATCCATCCAGGGAAAACATTTTTTGAGCTCAATCTGTTTTCCATTAGATTTCTATGGCAATCCCTTTTTAATAGGAATATGTTTGCAGTTCCAATGGCTTCCACTAGATGTCAACAGTCTTTAGAAATTGGTTYATGTTTTTCCTTTGAGAAATGAAGAAGTAGCCCTTTCCTTTCTGAGAGTCAAGCCAAGTGTACTTTTTTGTTTGGGGCGCTCGACCTGGAACTCGCTCCACTTTCATTTTATCCACTATTGAACACAGTATATTCCGTCTTAAAATGTATCGATTATTTACGTTTTAAAATACCTAAAATTGGATTAGGAAAGTTGTTTGAAATGTTTGGACAAAGTTTACAGGTAACTTATTAGATACTTTGTAGGCATGTTGGGCGAGTTGGAACCGGTGTTTTTCTGAATCAAACGCGCCAAATAAATGGACATTTTGGGGATATAAAGAAACAATTTATCGAACAAAAGGACCATTTGTGATGTTTCTGGAACATTTTGGAGTGCCAACAGAAGAAGATCTTCAAAGGTAAGGCATGAATTATATCGTTACTTCTGACCTTTGTGTAGCACCTGCCTGGTTGAAATCTGATTTTCATGTGTTGGTAGCTGGGCGCTGTCCTCAGATAATCGCATGGTGTGCTGTCGCCGTAAAGCCTTTTTGAAATCTGACACTGCGGCTGGATTAACAAGAAGTMAATCTTTAAACCGATGTARAACACTTGTATGCTTTATGAATTCTTATTATGAGTATTTRTGTTTTTGAATTTGGCGCGCTGCAATTTCACTGGGTGTTGTCAAATCYATCCCGCTAAAGGGATTGTCGCGCGAAGGGATCCATAAGAAGTTTTWAAAAAAGGTTGTGGCGTGGATCAGAAAACCAGTCAGTATCTGGTGTGACCACCATTTGCTTCATGCAGCGCGACACATCTCCTTCGCATAGAGTTGATCAGGCTGTTYARTGTGGCCTTTGGAATGCTTTCCCACTCCTCTTCATTGTCTGTGTCCAAAGTTGCTGTACATTGGCGGGAACTGGAACACGCTGTCGTACACGTTGATCCAGAACATCGCCAACATGCTCAATAGGTGACGTGTGGTGCGTATGCAGGTCATGGAAGAACTGGGACATTTTCAGCTTCCTGGAATTATGTACAGATCCTTGCCACATGGCTGTGCATTTTTTATGCTGAAACATGAGGTGATGGCAGCAGATGAATGGCACGACAATGGGCCTCAAGATCTCGTCACGATATCTCTGTGCATTCAAATTGCAATTGTAAAATGCAATTGTGTTCGTTGTCCGTAGCTTATTTCTGCCATACCATACCATAACCCCCCCCCGCCCCGCCCCGCCACCATGGGGAAACCTGTTCACCTTGTTGACATCAGCAAACTGCTCACCCACKCGACACCATACCTTCTGCCAGGTACACTTGGAACCGTGTTTAATCTGTGAAGAGCACACTTTTCCAGTGTGCCAGTGGCTATCGGAGGTGAGCATTTGCCCACTGAAGTCGGTTACGACGCTGAACTGCAGTAAGGTCAAGACCCTGGTGAGGGGGAGAAGCACGCAGATGAGCATCCCTAAGACGGTTTATGACAGTATGTGCAAAAATGATTTGGTTGTACAAACCCAGTTTCATCAGCTGTCCGGGTGGCTGGTCTCAGATGATGCCACAGGTGAAGAAGCTGCATGTGGCACGTGATCTGCGGTTGTGAGGCCAATAGGAAGTACTGGTCATGAATATGTATGAACTTTCCAATTTGTAAGTCGCTCTGGATAAGAGCGTCTGCTAAATGACTTAAATGTAAATGTAAATGTCATGCTGCTGACCCAGTCTCTGCTGTTCTGCCTGCACTATAGAACCCTAACCTGTTCACTGGTCGTGCTTCCTTGTCCCGAACCTGCAGTCTCGTCTCTCTCTCTCTCTCGCTCTCTCTTTCTCCCTCCCACCACACACGCTGTCTCAAAAAAAAAGTATTATGCAGGCTAGATAAAGCTAGCAACCTTACCTAGATGGGTTATGYAACCAATACCTAACTGGAAAAAAGTTAGCTAACTAGTTAGCGGTCTTTGGGTTGCTTGAAAGTTGCTACGTTCAAAATGCTCAACAGCTAGTTCAGCAGCTTGATCACTCACTTTCGGCCGTCCATCCCGACCTTAAAACACTTGTTTAGGTTATTCAAACCTGATCTGTCATCAATGACAACAAGCTAGATTGTTTTTGAATTGCACAAAGTGGTGATGTCTTTTTTCGCATCAATATTTTTGATTTATGCTGATGAATAGTGACACTACTTCTYCCTTGCCTCAAGCTAGCTAGATGGTAGCCTATACGTTACACTTGTTTGTTTAGCTAAGTGCATGCAGTTGTGGTAACCTGTGTTGAATTGGCAATTCACCATCTTTGCTTTGTCGCTTGAAATAAGTTGTAAAACAAAGTTATTTGTTGAAATTCAACTTGATGGCTCTCACATCAGTAGAGTAAGAGTGGAACTCCTGTAGTCCTCATAGTGTGTCACTGCTGCTGAAGTCCACATCCACACACTGCTCTATGAATGTTCAGAGTTGGTAGAGTGGATCTCGTTCCAGGGACTGGGAGTCCAGGGAGTGGGAGTCCAGGGAGTGGGAGTCCAGGGAGTGGGAGTCCAGGGACTGGGAGTCCAGGGAGTGGGAGTCTGGTGGCAGGAAGCCCAGTGGTTAAGAGTGTTAGGCCAGTAACCAAAAGGTCATTGGTTGGAATCTCAGAGCCGGCAAGGTGGAAAAATCAGCTGTTCTGCCCTTGAGCAAGGCCCATCCCACAACAACACCTGCTCCCCGCGGGCTGATGACGTGGATGTTGATTAAGGCAGCCCCCCGCACCTCGCTGATTCAGAGGAGTTGGGTTGAATGCGGAAGACACATTTCGGTTGAATGTAGTCAGTTGTACAACTGACTATGTATCCCCTTTCTGTTCCAGGGACTGTTAGTCTCTTTCTGGGGACTGTCAGTCTCTCTTTCCAGGGAGATTGAGTCTGTCTTTCCAGGGAGTGAGAGTTTGCACAGCGTGATCGTCTCTTCTGATTCAGAGGGTAACACCTTCCCTTCTCTCGTCTCTTCTAAAGCCCAGTAAACAACACATTCTGTTCAGAAACACTTGATGTAAACAACAACATAAACATCGTAGCTCAATGTGATCTCCCTCTGCTAAAAGGTGATTGACAGGTCTCTGTCTTACATTGTAACTCAATACACCTTCACACYTTAATGGTGGCTGTTATTATAGAGCATTAACCAATATATATTCAGCGTTTCTCTCTTCAGTTCTGAGGCCTCTCTTCAAACAGAGCGCTGTTACTGAGCCGCACCACAGTGGATTCAGGAGAGTTGAAACACCGTTTTAGAACAAGGCAGAGAGAGTCACTGCAGAACTACATTCCCTCGAGCTGTTTTTTACAAAACAAAATAAACTAAAATAACTCAAGTTTGTTTTAAATTTGAAAGTGTTCATAAGTGAAAATAAACAGTAGGTGTAAACTGTGTGCAGCTGAATTCTGTCTGCATACCAATGAACATCCCCGACTCTGTTTCTGGGCCTTTTGGATTTGACTTTCTCTTTCAATTATTCAACAGTCAGTCTCAGTTCTCTCTGGTTCCATGTGCTCCGGTCTGTCTGATAGCTGATTGGACAGAGCAGTTAAAGGTCTCTATGCTCATGTGGCGATGATAAAGAACATAGAAATGAAAAAGTGTCCTGTGCTTTGTTAGGAAGAACACTTGACTAAACTGAGGCAGGGAGTCTGGGGCTGAGGCGAAGAATCCTGGGGCTGAGGAAAAAGGCAGGAATCTGGGGCTGAGGCAGAATCTGGGCTGAGGCAGAGAGTCGGCTGGGGCTGAGGCAGAGAGTCTGGGGCTAGGAGAGAGTTGGGGCTGAGGCAGAGAGTCTGGGGCTGAGCAGGAGATCTGGGGCTGAGGCAGAGAGTCCTGGGCCTGAGGCAGAGAGTCTGGGGCTGAGGCAGAGAGTCCTGGGGCTGAGGCAGAGAGTTCTGGGGTGAGCAGAGAGTCTGGGGCTGAAGGCATGGAGTCTGGGCTGAGGCAGGGAAGTCTGGGGCTGAGCAGGAGTCTGGGGCTGAGGCAGGGAGTCTGGGGCTGAGGCAGGGAGTCTGGGGCTGAGGCAGGAGTCTGGGGCTGAGGCAGGGAGTCTGGGCTGAGCAGGGAGTCTGGGCTGAGGCGGGAGTCTGGGGCTGAGGCAGGGAGTCTGAGGGCTTTGGTAGAAACAAGGTGACCACAACACTGCATGGCATCATCAAGGTGGAGATATGAGTAATTGTCCAGAAGCTTTGCCTGTGTTTTGCATACTTTATGTTCAGCTTACATGGGGAGGGAGGGACCTTAATAATTATCCATAAGGGCGAGCTGCTAGTGACTACAGTACTGTATTACAGCCCCTCCTAGTTGTTTAATACCCCCTCCCCCACCTGTCAGGCCAGACATGACAGCAAGCCATCCATCCGTGGCAAGATGATGGGAGAATAAAGAGAGAGAAAGGGATCAACCTGGTAATGACTTCATACTGTAAATACTATGTTAAGGGGGATTCCCCAAAGCAGTCATGTTTTTATGTTTAATTAGGCAAAACATGCCTGGGTCTGGGACGGACTGTGGCTGAGGCAGAGAGTCTGGGTCTGAGGCAGAGAGTCTGGGTCTGAGGCAGAGAGTCTGGGTCTGAGGCAGAGAGTCTGGGGCTGAGGCAGGGAGTCTGGGGCTGAGGCAGGGAGACTGGGGCTGAGGCAGGGAGACTGGGGCTGAGGCAGGGAGACTGGGGCTGAGGCAGGGGGTTTAGAAATGTTTAGAAATGTATTAAAAATAAACAGAAATACCTTATTTACATCAGTATTCAGACCCTTTGCCATGAGACTCGAAATTGAGCTCAAGTGCATCCGGTTTACATTGATCGTCCTTGAGTCCACCTGTGGTAAATTAAATTGATTGGACATGATTTGGAAAGGCACATTCCTGTCTATATAAGTTCCCACAGTTGACAGTGCATGTCACAGCAAAAACCAAGCCATGAGATCAAAGAATTTGTCAGTAGAGCTGAGACTGGATTGTGTCGAGGTACAGATCTGGGGAAGGGTACCAAAACATTTATGCAGCATTGAAGGTCCCTAAGAACACAGTGGCCTACATCATTCTTAAATGGAAGAAGTTCGGAACCACCAATAGTCTTCCTAGAGCTGGCCGCCCGGCCAAACTGAGCAATCTGGGGTGACCAAGAGCCCAATGGTCACTCTGACAGAGCTCCAGGGTTCCTCTGTGGAGATGGGAGAACCTTCCAGAAGGACAACCATCCCTGCAGCACTCCACCAATCAGGCCTGATTGGTAGACTGATCAGACGGAAGCCACTCCTCAGTAAAAGGCACCACACAACCCGCTTGGAGTTTGCCAAAAGGTGCCTGAAGGACTCTGACCATGAGAAACGAGACTCCCTGGTTTAATGAAACCAAGATTGAACTCTTTGGCCTGAATGCCAATCTTCACATTTTGATGAAACCTGGTGGTGGATGGTGGTGGCACCATCCCTACGGTGAAGCATGGTGGTGGCAGCATCACTACGGTGAAGCATGGTGGTGGCAGCAGCATCCTGTGGGGATGTTTTTCAGCGGCAGGGACTGGGAGAGTAGTCAGGATCGAGGGAAAGATAAACAGAGAAAAGTACAGAGATCCTTGATGAAAACCTGCTCCAGAGCGCCCAGGCCCTAAGACTGGGGCGAATGTTCACCTTCCAACAGGACAAAGACCCTAAGCACACAGCCAAAACGCTGGAGTGGCTTTGTGACAAGTCTCTGAATGTACTTGAGTGGCCCAGCCAAAGCCCGGACTTGAACCCAATCGACCATCTCTGGAGAGACCTGAAAATAGCTATGCTGCCCATCCAACCTGACAGAGCTTGAGAGGATCCTCAGAGAAGAATGGGAGAAACTCCCCAAATACAGATAAACCAAGCTTGTAGCGTCATACGCAAGAAGACTCTAGGCTGTAATCATTAGCAAAGGTGCTTCCACAAAGTACTGAGTAAAGGGTCAATACTTATTTAAATGTCATATTTCCGTTTCTTATTTTAATAAATGTGCTAAATTTTTTAAAAACAAGATTTTGCTTTGTCATTATGGGGTATTGTGTGCAGATTGAATTAAATCGTTTTTCACTCATTTTAGAATAAGGCTGTAACGCAACAAAATGTGGAAAATGTCAAGGGGTCTGAATACTTTCCCGAATGCACTGGATGTCGGCTCAATCTCATATTACCTTTAAATTTCTATCATGAAATCTGAGTAGAGCTCTAAATTGACTGTATGACTGAGACCAGAAGAGCCTCACCAAGCCGCCTGCATACATTAATACTGTCATAAATTATACATGCTAATTACCATGAGGCTCCAGTTTAATTATCTTAAAAACAACATGGTGGGTTACTATTTGGTCTATTCATCCTCTAACAGAGCACGACCTCATGTCTTAGTGGAACATCTGAGACCAAAGAACAGGGACATTGTTGCTATTGAATTTAGAGTAGTGATTTCAACAGCCTATTTTCAAACAGACTGACTCGTCTCATAATCTGAGTGTTTAGCACTCACTACAGCATCAACTAGGATTATAAAGAACTAATTTAGTACTATAAAAAATAGAAAATAACCCATTAACACCTCACGGAAATATAATTAACATAATACAAAAATCCCCATCAAAATCCATCTGTTTCAGCTAGAGATGTTTTTGTGCATGGGCTGCGTCTCAATCCACCACTGATATCGGCCTTCTGCATCTGAGGTGAAAGGGGGCAGAGCTACAGCGGTGTCAGACCTTGAGACATCCCTAACATCGGACCTCTCACAAAATTGTCTGTAGCGTCAGGGCGGTTTGGCCTACAAACTATTAATACCACTATTGAAAGATGACTCACGTTGGTGCTCAGTTCTGCTCTAGGACGCCCACTTGTCTTAAGTTCCTCTCAAATCAAAATCAAATCAAACTTTGCCACATGCCGCCGAATACAACAAGTGTAGACTTTACCGTGAAATGCTTACTTACAAGCCCTTAACCAACAGTGCAGTTCAAGAAGAAGAAAAGATTTACCAAGTAGGCTAAAATAAAAAGTAATAAGTGGGAGTCTGGTGGCAGGAAGCCCAGTGGTTAAGAGTGTTAGGCCAGTAACCAAAAGGTCATTGGTGGAATCTCAGAGCCGGCAAGGTGGAAAAATCAGCTGTTCTGCCCTTTGAGCAAGGCCCATCCACAACAAACCTGCTCCCGCGGGCTGATGACGTGGATGTGTGATTAAGGCAGCCCCCGCACCTCGCTGATTCAGAGGAGTTGGGTGAATGCGGAAGACACTTTCGGTTGAATGTAGTCAGTTGTACAACTGATATGTATCCCCTTTCTGTTTCCAGGGACTGTTAGTCTCTTCTGGGGACTGTCAGTCTCTCTTTCCAGGGAGATTGAGTCTGTCTTTCAGGGAGTGAGAGTTTGCACAGCGTGATCGTCTCTTCTGATTCGAGGGTAAACCTTCCTTCTCTCGTCTCTTCTAAGCCAGTAAACAACCATTCTGTTCAGAACACTTGATGTAAACAACAACATAACATACGTAGCTAATGTGATCTCCTCTGCTAAAAGGTGAATTGACAGGGTCTCTGTCTTCATTGTAACTCAATACACTTCACACATTAATGGTGGCTGTTATTATAGCAGCATTAACAAGTATAATATTCAGCGTTTCTCCTCTTCAGTTCTGAGGCCTCTCTTCAAACAGAGCGCTGTTACTGAGGCACCACAGTGGATTCAGGAGAGTTGAAACACCGTTTTAGAACAAGGCAGAGAGAGTTCACTGCAGAATTACATTCCCTCGAGCTGTTTTTTACAAAACAAAATAAACTAAAATAACTCAAGTTTTGTTTTAAATTTGAAAGTGTTTCATAAGTGAAAATAACAGTAGGTGTAAACTGTGTGCAGCTGAATTCTGTCTGCTATACCAATGAACATCCCCGACTCTGTTTCTCTGGGCCTTTTGGATTTGACTTTCTCTTTCAATTATTCAACAGTCAGTCTCAGTTCTCTCTGGTTCCATGTGCTCCGGTCTGTCTGATAGCTGATTGGACAGAGCAGTTAAAAGGTCTCTATGCCTGTGGCGATGATAAAGAACATAGAAATGAAAAGTGTCCTGTGCTTTGTTAGAAAACACTTGACAAACTGAGGCAGGGAGTCTGGGGCTGAGGCGAATCTGGCTGAGGCAGGGTCTGGGGCTGAGGCAGGGAGTCTGGGGCTGAGGCAGGAGTCTGGGGCTGAGGCAGATGTCTGGGTAGGCAGAGAGTCTGGGGCTGAGGCAGAGAGTCTGGGCTAGGCAGAGAGTCTGGGGCTGAGGCGAGAGTCTGGGGCTGAGCAGAGTCTGGGGCTGAGGCGAGAGTCTGGGGCTGAGGCAGAGAGTTGGGGCTGAGGCAGAGATCTGGGCTGAAGGCAGAGAGTCTGGGGCTGAGGCAGAGAGGTCTGGGGCTGAGGCAGAGTCTGGGGCTGAGATCTGGAGAGGCAGGGAGTCTGGGCTGAGGAGCTGGGCTGAGGCAGAGTCTGGGGGAGGGGAGTCTGGGGCTGAGGCAGGGAGTCTGGGGCTGAGGAAGGGCTGGGGCTGAGCAGGGAGTCTGGGGCTTGAGGCAGGGAGTCTGGGGCTGAGGCAGGGAGTCTGGGCTGAGGCAGGGAGTCTGGTGAGGCAGGGGTTGGCTGAGGCAGGGATGTCTGGGCTGAGGCAGGGAGTCTGGGGTGAGCAGGTTCGGGTAGCAGGGAGTCTGGGGCTGAAGAGGCATCGTTTATATCGCCTTCTGCTCTGAGGGTGAAAGGGGACGAGAGCTACAGCGGTGTCAACCTTGAGAACATCCTAACATCGACTTCTCAACAAAATTCGTCTGTAGCGTGCAGGTCGCGGTTTGGCACGTACAAACTCATTAATATTAGAGATGACTCCAACGTTGGTGG